>NC_057809.1:44397879-44697879 GCF_018294505.1 Triticum aestivum | reverse complement strand
CACATGGCCAGAGGAGATGACCTCCATGCCATAAAATACATACCCCTCAAGCTTAAAGGGCCAGCCAGGCATTGACTCAAAAGCCTTCCCAAAAACGCCATTGGAAGTTGGGAAGAGCTTGAGGGTGCTTTCCGGGCAAATTTTCAAGGGACCTATGTCCGCCCTCCGGATGCAGACGATCTCAATCACATAACTCAACAGCCCGGAGAGTCAGCTCAGAAATTCTGGAACAGATTTCTTACTAAAAAGAATCAGATAGTCGACTCTTCGGACGCCGAAGCCCTAGAAGCTTTTAAGCACAACGTTCGAGACGAATGGATCGCCAGATACCTCGGCCAAGAAAAGCCAAGAACAATGGCCGCATTAACAAGCCTCATGACCTGCTTTTGCGCAGGAGAGGACAACTGGTTGGCAAGATGCGGCACCAGCGACCCAAGTACATCCGAAGTTAGGGATGGAAACGGAAAACCCCGACACAGCAAGGACCAGCGTCGGAATAAGGGAAACAGCCCGAAGAGCACGGCGGTCAACACCGGTTTCAAAAGCTCGCGGCAGAATCAGAGAAAGCCGCCCCTCAAGGATAACAGGGACGAGCTATCCAACTTAAACAAAATCTTGGACAAGGTATGTCAAATACACAGTACTCCCGGGAAGCCTGCAAACCATACCCACAGAGATTGTTGGGTTTTCAAGCAAGCCGGCTAGCTCAACGCCAAACACAAGGGGCTCGACACACCAAGTGAGGACGACGACGAACCCCACAAGCAGAGCACCAGGAAACAAAAGGATTTCCTACAAGAAGTCAAAATAGTAAACTTACTTCATGTGACGAACAGAACGGCACCACAAGATATACGCGCCATACAGCCTATCCCAAAGGAGTCTCGCGAATGGTTGTTAAAACCAATCACCTTCGACAATCAGGATTACTCTAAAAGTATCCGGAACGCAGGCTGGACTGCCTTGGTATTAGATCCAATAATCGGCGGACTCCATTTGACAAATGTCCTGATGGATGGCGGTAGTGGTCTAAACCTGTTATACCAGGACACAATCCGCCACATGGGGATAGACCCAACAAAAATTCGCCATAGCAAAACCTCCTTTTAAGGGGTAACGCCAGGCCCAGATGCCCGTTGCATGGGTTCTCTCCGGCTAGAAGTTATGTTCGGCTACCCTGATAACTTCCGTTGCGAACAGCTTACTTTCCACATCGCCCCATTCTCAAGTAGCTATCAAGCACTACTGGGATGCGAAGCTTTCGCTCGCTTTAATGCAATACCGCATTATGCATCTCTTACGCTTAAGGTGCCCGGTCCACGAGGCATCATCTCATTAAAGGGAAAACATTGAGTGTTCCTCCCGCACGAAAAACAGTGCGGCTGCCTTGACAGCCCCACAATAAAGCGGCTTCACCAGCCAAAGCATCTAAACAGGTCATCAAGACTACAGACACGGCTAGACGAGTCCGGCATAAACATACAATTGATAAAGGCTTAATAGCCATATACCCCTGTACTAGGGGCTCCGCGCATATAAAACAAGAGACAATAAAGCTCAATTTTACCCATTTCGATTTATACTTTGTTTATTTACTATAACTCATGTTCGGCACGATCTTTCTTTAACTAAGTTCCTCTCTTTTACAGATGAACACCGTGCTACGCTCGTCCAGGATACGACACAACGGAGACACAGGCGCAGACGTGCAGCAGGGACCCGTTCCAAGGATTCTTTTTAGATTAAGACCCTGCGTAAACCTTTTTTACTCTCTCTTGTTGATACACATCCCCTGGTATCTTGGTATAACCAAGGAGGAGGCTGGCGTTTTGGCATGTGGCCACGTCAGAGTTTTGCACGTACCTGGACACTAGGGGCTTATTGCTAAGGGCATTATCCCGCCCGCCCTCATAAAGACCGAATACCTTAGGGAGTGTTCGGCGTAGCGAGTTTGGCCTTATATGCATTAGCTCCGAATCATGTCTTTGGTGAAATGCTGGGTTTGCCCGGCTCCTGTGTTTTGCTGCCTTACGTTCCGCTCTATCGGCTAAGGCGGCACTAGGAGAACTACTGCGATTGTGCCCTGGTTCGGCCAGGCGAGCACCTAAGTAGAGAAAGCCGAAAACTGACTGTCATGATATAGAGTGAGACTGGTCAACCACTCAATGACATACCGGAATCTTTAGGATTCCTCCGCATTAACAAAGGGCCGTTTCTCGGCCAGGCACATACGCGCCCCGAGTTCGGGTGAGCGCAGGCGCCACCAGGGGCTATATAAGTAGCCTCAATGTCAAACTCCTATGGCTAAGTGAAAGTGATAAAGCATCATAGTCCGATTGCCAAGTTCGCTGCGCTATCACCTCCTTTGTAGGACCAAGAGGTTGGATCAAGTGTGAAAATGCGCCTTCTGCGAACACCCCCGCATTATGTGCGTGGGGGCTAAAGTCGACGACTGCCATCTTTCAGATTATATATACATATATGTTAAACGGCCGCACAGGAGGTATCATAATATTTGTAGGCACAAGTATAAAAAGCTTCTACAATTTATCAAAATATTGTCTTACAATAATATATGCTATTTGAATATAGTATCCTTCGAGCACTGCGTCTCTATTAAACGAGCGCCTTGCAGAACTTCCTGAAAATAGCGCTCGGCAGGTACTCGGCTTCCATCCGAGTCTGGGGATGCAACAACGGTGGCCTCCATTTCCGCCCAGTATGTCTTGACATGGGCAAGAGCCATCCACGCACCCTCTATGCACGCTGACCTCTTCATCGGATTGATATGCGGCGCCGCACCAAGGAACTGCTGCACCAAGTTGAAATAACTTTTCGGCTCTGGTCTCTCTGGCCACAGATGACTCACGACATACTTCATGGCGAGTCCGGACAACCTATTTAGCTCGGCCCGTTCGGCCAAATGATCGGCTAATGACAGTGGACGCTCTGGATTGTGGAACTGCGACCAGAAGAGCTTTTCCACTTCGCGATCTTCTTGATCTCGGAAGTGCTCGGCCGCATCTGTGGCACTCACTGCTAAATCCAGATAGGTGTCTGCCGTACTCCACATCTAGTCTAACGGAGCATGTTTAGGATCACAGAAGTTCCTCCGCAACATAAAGGGCTTTCCATCCGTGATTTCTCCGGCCTGACGCAGCTCCTCCTTCACAGCTCTCAACACAGAGTGAGCATCCTTGGCATCGGCAACGGCCTTCTTCAGGTCCGTCTGTTCCGCCCGATCTTCTTTTTCAAGAAGCTTGCAACGGTCAGCAGCGTTCTTCAGCTTCACGGCCATCTCGGCCATTTCCTTCTTGCTTCGGCAGTGAGTAGCCTGTTCGGCTTTCAGCTCTTTAATTGCCTTTCTGGCAGCCGCAACACTTTTCCTGGCTTGCTCCTTGGCTCGGGCAAGTTCCGCCCGAAGATTATCCATGGCAGCAACACCATCTGCATCAAGTGCACACATTGTAAGACACTGGCATAAAGCTCCTCTTACCAGGCGCTCCCGAAGGAATTACATACCTTGTGCCTCGTCAAGCCGCTTGTTGACAAGCGCGATGTCGGCATCTGCCACGTCAAGTTGCCGCTTTGGCACGGCAAATCCATCAGTCCGGCTGGCCATCGGACACTTCGCCACCTACGTATAAAGGCGGCATATTAGACCCGGGATTATGATCCTCTGTGCGCCATCACTTTTGACAACACACAGAGTCTCAGAGGCTACTATCTACACAGGGCGCATCTTATTTATGCGCAACTGTCCAAAAAGGGTACATTATTTGGCATACCTCAAAACCTATCAGTAAACTCCTGACGGCCTCGTGCAATCCGCTCTCCGCGGACGAAATCCTCTCAATCACCGTACCCATCAATGCACGGTGCTCCTCTAAGATAGATGCTCGCCCTAGCAGATCCTTCAGCTCCTCCGATCGCGCACCAGACGGCGCCGGACTCGTCCGATGGCCCTTTTCGAAGGCCGGACGCGGAGGTCTTTGGGGGGCCATATGACTACCTTTCGGCCCCGCCGGATTCGGAGAAAACCTCTGCGACGATACCTCAGGGTCGCCCGCCTCGCAAGGCGGTACGGCAGGGGGAGGTGTTCCGCTCTCCATAATCTCCAAAAGAAGATCCCCCGAAGACGAGCTCTACTGAGAAGCGCTAAGGTCCGAGCTACAAGGTAAATTTTCGATTACTTTTCTCAGATATAAAGCGGGGATTTCTCTCGTTTCTTAAAAATAAAACTCCTCTCTACTTACGGCTTGATGGAGGGTTGATCCCCTTGAAGGCATAATTCGGCCGAAGTATCCCCCAGCACAGGACCCTCTGGCGAAGATTTCTTCCCCCGCTTTAAGGCCATGTTCTCTGGGTCTTCAGAGGCGGTCCTCTTCTTCCCCTGAGGAGAGGAATTTTCGATTCCTCCCTTCCGGAAAACCTCCTTTGAGGAGGCTGTAGCTCCGTTGTCGCCTCCCTCGCTTTCCTTTGAAGGCACAACCTCCAACATCCTGACTAGCACGGGGCCCGGCGGGGTCCCGGGGAGGGGGGGCGGACACCTGATTTGCTTTGCTTTCGCTATCCACTCCTGTTTAAAGGATAGCTCTTTTAGGGGCAATTTTATGATAAATATACGGATAGCGAGTCCAGGCACAAGGCTACTTACTTGAGTATCCGGATGATTGCAGCTCAAACCTGCGTCCGCCATAGAATCCGGACACACTACTTGTGGACCGAAGAACAATTAGTACATCTCCACGGGCGTCATGCCAAGAAAATGTTGGAGAACTCGTGGTCCCTCGGGGTTGAACTCCCACAGGCGGAGGGGGCGACGTTTACAGGCAGAACTCGGCGAATTAACATAACCTGTGTCACCATGACCAGACAGATGTCTCTTTCTAGGAGATCTCGGATGTGGCCCTGCAACTGGGGCACGTCCTTTGCCGGCCCCGAGTCCAGCCCCGTATTGACCCATGACGCCAGTCGTGGCGGGGGACCCGAGCGAAAGGCAGGTGGAGCCACCCACTTAGGGGCCCTGGGAGCGGTAATATAAAACCACACTCGCCACCATAAGTTGTACTCCTCTTGAAAAGAGCCCTCGGGCCATGGAATACCAGCATTCTTGCTTATAAAAGCACCTTCGCACTCCGGATGCTGTCCCTCGATCATCTTCGGCTCTACTTTGAAGGTCTTGAGCCATAGTCCGAAGTGACGAGCGATACGGAGGAAGGCTTCACACACGACGATGAATGAGGAAATATGGAGGGTGGACTCTGGGGCTAAGTCATGAAATTCTAGCCCATAATAATACATGAGCCCCCTCGCAAAGGGATCCGTCGGGAAGCCTAGCCCCCGAAGGAAATGAGACGTGAACACCACACTCTCACCGGGCTTGGGAGTGGGAATGACTTGCCCTTGAGCAGGCAGCCTATGTGAGATTTTGCCGGTCAAGAACCTGGCCTCTCTCAACTTCAGCACGTCCTCCTCCGTGACGGAGGAAGGCATCCATCAGCCTCGAAGGTTGGAACCGGACATTGTCGAAGGTCCGAAGCGCCTGAAATCTGGAGCCTTGGGTGTTGGAACTCGAGGCGAAGGGCGAACTCGTTTGAGATTGAAAGAAAGTAGTAAGGCCTTGGTCTCTTTATAAGAGGTTGAATACCAAGGGCCTTCCCCGTGACCGTTTGGGACTCGCCTTTGATCGAGAAAATATACCAACGGGTATGGTTGCGTTACCCACACCCGTATTGATGAGAATCCCGGAATAAGGGGACACGATCTCTGCTTTAACAAGACGTGCCATGGAAACCGCCTCGCTAAACACGCTGAGGTGGGACAGTAAAACGATTCGAATAAAGACTTGGCCGTGGTGTGATGTCACGCTATGGAATACGTCAGCAGATTAGATTTGTGTAAATATTATTCTCGCTATGGCAATATGTGGAAACTTATTCTGCAGTGCCGGACACTACCTTTGTGTTAAAAATCTTCTATGAAGTACTTGGAGGAGGAACCCGCCTTGCAATGCCGAAGACAATCTGCGCGCCGGACTTGTCGTCATTAAAGCCTGGTTCAGGGGCTACGGAGGGAGTCTTGGATTAGGGGGTGTCCGGATGGCCGGACTATACCTTCGACCGGACTCCTGGACTATGAAGATACAAGATTGAAGACTTCGTCCCGCGTCCGCGTGGAAGGCAAGCTTGGCGATACGTATATGTAGATCTCCTACCATTGTAACCGACTCTGTGTAACCCTAGCCCTCTCCGGTGTCTATATAAACCAGAGAGTTTTAGTCCGTAGGACGAACAACAATCATACCATAGGCTAGCTTCTAGGGTTTAGCCTCTTTGATCTCGTGGTAGATCTACTCTTGTACTACCCATATCATCAATATTAATCAAGCAGGACGTAGGGTTTTACCTCCATCAAGAGGGCCCGAACCTGGGTAAAACATCGTGTCCCCTACCTCCTGTTACCATCCGACCTAGACGCATAGTTCGGGACCCCCTACCCGAGATCGGCCGGTTTTGACACCGACAGGGAGAGAGCCCGCCTTCTTCTTCTTCTTCTTCCTTGACCTTTCCCCTATGGTCCATGGCCTCCATGGCGGCGGAGGGGCGAGAGCCCCTCCGAGATTGGACCTGTCTCTATGTCTCTCTCTGTTTCCGTGTTTCTGATTCTGCCCTTTCACCGTTTATTATGTTCCCGGCGATCCGTAACTCCATTGGATTGAAATTTGAACACGATTTTTATCCGAATATTAGCTTTCTTGCGGCGAAATAAGGGTACCAACCGCCTTACGAGGTGTCCACAAGGGTCAGGGGCGCGCCTGCCCCCCCGGGGAGCCCCCCATGCCTCGTGGCCCCCTCAGGCATCGTCTCGCGTTGATTTCACTTCCCAAAATTCACATATATTCCCCAAAAAATCTCCGTCAGGTTTTATCCCATTTGGACTCCGTTTGATATGGATTTTCTGCGAAACAAAAAACATGCAATAAATAGGAACTGTCACCGTGCACTGGATAAATATGTTAGTCCAAAAAACAATATAAAAATTGCCAAAAGTATATGAAAGTTGTATAATATTGGCATGGAACAATCAAAAATTATAGATACGACGGAGACGTATCACGCGCCATCACCCTCGGCGCAGGAACGCCATCGCTCGCGCAGGTCTTCGTCACACTGTCGGGTTCCTCGCCTACTTCGAGCACCGCTGCCATGCTCCTACCCTAGCCGCCACCGCTGCCATGAGGCCGCCGCCGCCGATCTTCTTAGGCTGCCACCACCGCTACGCTCGTAGCCGCCGCCGCCGCTACCCTCGTAGCCGCCGCTGCCCGTCCACCCCCTTCGTCGTTGTCCAAGCACCTTCCCGTCGCCAGCGTCGTCGTCATCTAGCTCGACCACTTCGTCTACTCCAACAACTGCAGGCGACATCGACAACGCGTCGATTGGCGCCGCAACCGTCGTTGAGTCCTTCTCTGTTGGCCTCTCAGACTTCTTCCACATGGCGTATAGCACGTGCAGGTCCCTTATGTATGCATGCCCGGTGCAGGCAACACCGAGGTGTGCCTTTGTCCACGATGTGTTCCCTAGCCTGGCAAGCCTTGTGTGGCACTTCGTCAACTTTTTCTTTGTCTGTCTACGCATGCCCAGTGCTAGCAACACCGATGCGCGCCTTCGTCCACGGTGTGTCCCCGGGCTTGGCAAACCCGGTGCGACGCGTCGTCAACACTGTCTTCTTCTCGGCGCACCACTACTTCGACACCACTGTGCCCATGCAAAACTTGGTGCCTCGATGCGCCCACGGATCCATGGCGACTTCCTCAACACCGGCTACCCCGACTCGACATCGACCACGGCGTTCTTCGTATAGCTACCTCGACCACGACTCCACCACCCTACGCTCTTGGCTACATCGACAAACGGCACAAAGGGCTACCGACTTGCGTGAGCAACCTCGCCGGGTTTCAACTCTAGCCACAACTTCCGCAATGCATCCACTGTTACGACTATGGGGGTGTGTCCATCGGCTTCCCTTTCGATTCTTCTCCAGTCTCACTGTCTGCGTCGCTACCGTTGTGACTGCGGGGCATGTTGAGTATATTGATTATTAGGAAAAACGAGATAGACTAGGATTTGTTCTGGCTTGTCTTGTACTCCAAGTAGATCATTGTACTCCTATATATGTGTCCACCAGGCTCAAGCAATACAACAACAATTCCACTAAACCTCCCTCTCCCTTCTAACAAATGCCGACCTCGACGGCTAGTGCTTCTTCGTTGGATGCCGTCATGGTCTCCTAGCTACTCATTCTCGACGCACCTATGAGGTCCCGAGAAAAAATATCCCTGGCATCGCGACACCCGGTCCTGGTGTGGGACCCCGTCAGCCGTGACCAGCACCGCATCGCCCTCCTCCCGGCGTTCGATACGAGCACGACCTCGTGGATCAGCGGGGCGGTGCTTCGCCGTACCAAATTAGTCCACTTCCAGGTAGTATTGGTGTTGGCAAATGAGTTGAGGACATACAAAAGGGAAAAGTACTCGCCTGGGTTTATTCTTCGGAGACCGGCAAATGGGGCAATCCCATCCCAGCACTACTTCCACCCATGACTTCTCGCTTCCTCTGTGCGTGCAAGCCTGCTGTGCTGGCAGGGGTGCTCATTGGGACTTCGTTAGACATCCTTGAGTTTGCTTTGGATTGGCAGACACTAGCTATGGTACCTGTTCCGCCGCTAGTGCATATGCTTCTTGAGGGCCAGTACTCGGTTTTGCGGACAGATGATGGTGGGCTTGGTTTTCTCTATGTCAGGCTACAACGCCCAGTTATGGAACATGAAGACAGATTCTGATAGTGTTGCTTCATGGATACTTGAAAGAACTATTGAATTGGACAAGCTACTTTCCCTCAAGTCACATCTGTTCATAATGATGATACTAGGGCTTGCCGAGTACAATAATGTGGTACTCCTGGTTACGGATGTTGGCCTCTTTATGATCCACCTCGAGTCATTGCAGTTCAAGAAGCTTCCCAGACCCTGCCAACCATTTCGTCATCAGGCATTCGAAAGAGTATATGCTGCAGGTAATAGCATGCCTAAACTAAGTATTTTATTGGTAAACTCTTTATCTGTTTACTCATATCACCTGTTTTTCTTTCTTCTTGATGATCTCTTGAATATGTATTGATGTTGTTTCACTGTTTTTTTATGTTTGTGTATTTGGCTGGTGTTCTATGTGATGGTTATAATCTGGAAAAACATGGTATCTAGCCAGTTCTGCTTCTCTAGCGAGGTGTTACATTGTAACTGATGAATTGTGATTTTGAGTTTCCATAATTGAAGCCCGTTGTTATATAAAGCAAGCCGTTCTTTATACTATTACCACTCGGGTCAGAGGTGGCACACTCTTTATCTGTTTACTATATGGACATCCTATAATAAAACAATGAATGAAAGTTTTGCAATTTTTTATATAACAACTGAACAAAATAATATTTTTTCCTATCTATTCTATTGATATATCTGCAAATTGTATAATGGTAATATTAACGCATAGATGCAGTGGATATGTTTACAACTTATAGAATTGTATGTTTATCTACCTAGTGTACATTTCATTTGATATATCTGAGAATTCTACCTACTGAATTCTACAACTGTTTACATGCAGTGGAATGTGCCAATTTAGCTACCTACTGTACATTTCAAATTTTAATCCATGAAAAACAGAAAAACAAATCCTGATCCTGATGGACTTAAGTGGTGAATGCAAACTGCCATCTACTATCTCATTAATTAAAAATTGTCGTAATTGGCATCGAGAATGTGATGCCTCATCTCTCACAAACTGCTGTGTGCCACTTGCTCTCCTCATCTAGTTATCTCCCTCCCACAATTGACTCTGCACATGTGCCTGTCTGTGCCTTCATCGTGCCACCGCAGACCTGCAGTCCTCCAGGCTGTGAGTGCGCTTGCCATCTCTTAATCACCAAGGGTTTAACTGCTAATTAGGAGGTTGCTGATCCACCACACTCTGGAGGAAGGCAAGGCGGACTTCACTGACTCCTCACTTTCTTGAAACCCTACACAGCCACATCACAAGGACAAACTTTATTCTGTAGGGGCTATGCCACCTCAATTGCATGGAAATTCCATTTAATTTGAACCTTGAGATTAACAAAAATGAAAAGTCCACATTCACTTGAAGGTTCCGTAAAAGAGCTCTGTTGTTATCACTGATTTTTAATCTATACTAACGACTTGGTTTGATATTTATGAAATTAGTTGTTTCTTTTTACTACTTAAAAGAGTTTCTTACTGCAAGAGTCAAGTTCATTTGTGCCAGAGAAAATAAGTTGAGTTCATTTAATCTTGTCCTGCTAAATTTATTTAAAATGTGCATAGTCATGATCACTTTTATAGCTGAATGTAGTATGGATTTTTTTTGATATGGCATGAAGCAAGCTTAAGAATAATCTCTACTCCTAATGTAGCAGTTGGTACTCTCGCTTCCAGATTTTTTTTCGTCCCACCTTCCATGGTTTTTTTTGGTACCTCCTCCCACCTTCGCTGGTTTTTATTTTCGCGTCACCCTCTCACACAACGAAAGAAATGTGAACAGATCAGAACTTTCCATAATGGCGCAAGTTATTTAGTAATGTAGAATCAATCACGAAAAATCTCTAAAGATCAAATCTAAATTAATTAACCTTACCTTAAATCACTCAATCACATTAATTAGAAAATAAATAATTGATTTTCAGAAAAATCGCTCAATCACATTAACCTTACCTTAACTCACGGATGGTAATCAATCTCCAAACAAAGGAAACAATCAAACAATACATCGAGGGAGCAGTAAATAAACTCCCTTTCTTATGACATGTATATGATCTTCCCTTCCCTCTTCGTTGTCGAGCGTCCTTGATTCTCGAGGACGATGCTTGGGCTGCGTCACTGGGTCGCGATGGTGCCGGATGACGAGGACGACGAGGCCGGGTGCCGCGGCACCGCGTTGGCCGCGGCCGGTGAAGGGGGCGAAGAAGGGCGGCTTCCCTGGCCCTGGCCGTGGCCCTGGGGGTTGGTGCGGTGGAAGCGGCACTTGAAGGACCCGGCGTGGGTGGCCGGCGCGCAGACGCACTTGGAAGCGGGCCCATGGCCCGTGCCGGACGGCGCCGATGCCGACCCGGGCCACCTCCTCCGCGTATTCTTGGAGCTGTGGCTGGCCGATTTACATGAAATTAATTCCCTCAGTTGTGGTGGCAAATATAATACACATAATCCATATTGTTATGCACTAGCGTGCGTGCGTGTGTGAAATAGATGGATCATGATCCCGTACCCAATAAGATGGATATGTGTGTGTGTTAGAGAGAGAGGGAGAGGGGTAGAGAGAGAGAGTGATGAAGAGGGAGGGAGAGAGTGTGTGTGAGGATTTGATGGTAAAAAAGATCGCCAATGTCACTTGATATGTATGAGAATATTAATATTGAACTGTTAAAATTAATGTGGGCCCGTGGCAACGCACGGGCATTCTTCTAGTTTTATGTAACTTCTCTGTTCCAATCAGCTATTAGTCTTAGTGCATATTCCTGCTATTTCTACATTAGTGAGCATATACTGTTTTCAGAATATTCACTTTCTAGGCCCAATGGAGAACGGGGTACCCAGGGCCGGCAAACCAGGGGCTTTGACGGTGGCTTCTGGGAAGGAGCTTGACTGTTCGCACACTACATCGATTCACCGCGGAGAATGGTGTGAACATTTTGTCCCAGGAAGAGCTTCCAGGGAACACCTCATGGAAATCTCTCTCCCCTTTCGGCCTCCGGAAAGGAAGGGGAAGGAGGTAGGCGGACGAAATTGCCCCAAGTAGGCCACACCAGTAACCAGGAGGACGACATTTTATGTTGGATCGCATGATTGCATCCCACGCTTGGGAGTCATCCACAGTCTTCCCTGGCAACCCATTAGTGTGGTGTAGCGCTACAGAGCGGTCGTGTAGCGCCATGCCTGGGATGGTCAAAAGGCACACGCCTCTTTACCCATCAGGGCGAAGGGGGGATTGGTCTTTTCCTTTTCCCCATCCCGCCTGTGATAGGGCGGAACATTCGATGTCCTACGGGGCAGGAGGGGGAGGCGAGCAATATAACTAGGAGGTGGTCAAGGCCGAGGCAACGGATCCAGAAATAACTCAACACACGCATTGAAGGCAATTCTGAGAGAAATATCATAACATAATGTATTACACCAATTCTGAGAGAAGTATCATACCAGTGCAGGAGTAGGGTATTACACGGTTTACACCAATGCTTCTTGGTAGTTCTTGTGTGTTCTACATTATGTTATTCCTCCTCCGGCGATCGATGATTTAGGAAGCGAGACACGTAGGGGACCGAAGCATTTCGTTCCCTCCGTCTACATCCTCTCCACCACCGCTTGCCTTGGTGCCGTGAATCGTCACGGCCATGGCTTCAAAGGGGTCCAGGGCGTCCGTCACTATTGTGAACAGCAGGGAAGCGCGCTCCAAACCACGACGATGGTGCCTGGATGCCTTGAACGCCGCCCAGCAGGCGCCTCCGCCCAACGTTCCCTCGTGAGATGGGGATTGCTCCTCTCAGCGGGACAACAAGTTAGGTGCGGCGAACGATGGAGTCTCCGGTGCTGGGGGACGTCGCCCCCGCGGATCCCCGATGGTCCCCGACTCCTTCATGGCGACCATGTCTGCTGCCATGACGTGCACCATCTACACGCCGGCCGCTGCTCTCCTGCGGTGTGCGAACTGCAATTATACCCACCACCCAAAGCCAAGCATGGCCCCTGGCTTGCTCGGATTACGCACCCGCTCGACGTTGCTGGGCAGGCACAAGCACAGTCACGGACGCCGTCACGACAGAACCTTGAACGTCCACGTCTACCATACTGCACTCCTCCATGGCGACTCCCGCAAGGGGACGGGCTACGCCTGACTCGACAGCGTCGCATGGTAGAGGCGCGCGATTCTATAGCCTCCTTGCCAAATCACGCGATTCTCCACTTGGCGGGAGACACCTGCGTCACCACCAAGCGAAGGCGCGAGCATCAAGACCAGTTTGTCAAAGAGATCGCAGAGGCGGGGCGCCTCGCTCGGGGTACCCCCGGCGGTGGGGTCGTGCCCCTTTGGGACGGGATGCCACACATTCATGCCCAAGCTGCGTGAGGTGGGCAAATAGTTCCCATGCGACGTCGTTGGTGTGAACTGTCTCTCATGCGACGTCGTTGGCTGTAATAGCTCTCATGCGACATCTGCGTTGGAAAAAATAGCTCCCATGTGACACACCATTTACGCGGCTAGTTGGCTGTTAGTTAGGCTGAGGTTTGGTTAGGACGCTGGGGGTTATGTGCTCTGACTGGTGGGGTCCACCTATGGCCACGTAGGCAAGAGTCAACCGTCCACGACACGACCTGGGACTGTGTGACCGTGCTCGACACGCCCGTGCTGGACTGGGTGAGCGGCGCCGCCGTAAGCATTTTCTCCGGCAGCGGTTTCTTCTCCGCGGTGGTGGAGCGCATTTTTCGGCAGCGGCAGAGCTATTGCGAGGTGAGCTCGAAACCCTAGTCCCACTCCCCAAAATTTTGGGGGATCTGTGGCCTCATGCTGCCCTCTGTTTCTTGGCGATTTAGAATCGGGCTCCATTGGATCCGGGGGTTGTTTCTTCTCCGCGGCCTGGTGGTGGAGCGCCTATCTCTGCAGCGGCTATTGCTAGTGTGTATTTTCCAAACACTACTCCCATTCCACTGAATTTTGGATAAATCTGTGGCCTCATGATGCCCCTGTTTCTTGGCGTTTTAGAATCTCGATTGGATAGGAGATGGAGCGAGGGCTGGATGAGATGGAGCGAGGAGACAGTGCTTCAAATCGGTAATGCCACCCTCTTTTCTTGGCGATTTAGAATCGAACTCGATTTGGTAGTGTCTGCCGCCGCTGCCTGCCATTGACAAAACAGGGGAGGTTCAGGTTCTGCCACCACATTCGCAATTATAGTGGAATTTTTTCCCTGTAAAGCCAAGCTCAGTGATGGCAGTGTCTAAGACATTGATAGAGATACCACCGTGAGGTTGGATGTCGAATTTGCAGATGTTGATCCCCAGGAATTGGAGAGCATGAAGGAGAAGGCCGTGGGCAATTTGGTGGAGAGAGTTGGGGAGAGAATTGTTTGGGGTCCAAAACAAGAGGTATCTCTGCAATGTTTCGATAACTATAATGGTGAATATGTGAGAATTGAAGATGGAGAATCCATGGTTGCTGAAATTGATCAGCAAGAAGGGTGGGCAAGCAAACAAGTAACATTTTATGCAGAGCTAATTGATCTACAAACTCATTCTAGAGTTGGTTATGTGCAATCAAAGAGGGCTGCACAGATGGAAGATGATGAGTGGGTTTCACAAAAGAAGATGTTGGCATTGTTGACTGAACCGACTGTAGTAGCTGAAGATACAGGGATTGATGCAGGTGGAGAGGAGGGAACCCATGGTGCTAGGAAGATTGTTGTTGACTGGAATGTAGTAGAGTTGAATGAAAAAACAGATTTGGCCATTACACCAATATCTGACATTGATATGGCCAAAATGTTTGGCATTCAAGTTGATGACAAAGATAAGGAGAAGGATGACAGTTCTTTGCCTGCTGAAGGTAACACATGCCCTAGAAATGCAAATGAGGATGAAGAACAACTGATGAGATAGGCTGCAGATGATGTGGATGATGCAGATGATAATGAGCCGGTTTGTTTGTATGACAAAGAGAACCCAGTTATTGAGGTGGGAAAGTTGTGGCCAAGCATGAAGGAGTTTAGGATGTCTTTCAGGACCTATGTAGTGAAAAAAGAGTTTGATGCCAAGACTATGTGGACTGATCGAAAGAAATTTTATGCTCGGTGCAAAGGTTATGATGGTGGTGCCAATCCTTGCAGATGGTACTTGTCTGCCAGACTACAACCTGATGGAAGTACAGTAAGGTTAATCAAATACCACACCAGCATACACGTATGACCACTTCACAGAGAGTTTCAAAGATGAAATCACAGCTTTGGGTTACAGAGAAGATTACTCCTATTTTAGCCAAGACTCCAAACACTACTGCAAAGAGGCTTAAAGTTGACTTGGAGAAGCTGTACCCCATCCAGCTGCAATATACCACAGTGTGGAAAGCAAAACAAAGGGCCATGAAATCATTGTATGGTGACTGGGCAGATACATTTAGGATGTTGTATAGTTTTAAAGTAGAGGTGGAGAAGAGGTCACCTGGGAGTGTGGTGGAGATAGATACAGAGGTAACAGAGGATGGCAAGGTTTTATTCAGCAAGTTTTTTTTGTGTTTGAAGCCTTGCATAGATGGATTCAATGCAGGTTGTCGTCCATATTTGAGCATAGACTCATCTTTTTTCACTGGAAAGTGGAATGGTCAGTTGGCTGCATGCAATGCTCTAGATGGACACAAATGGATGTTCCCAATTGCAATAGGAATGTTTCAATCAGAGACAGAGGCATCATGGATATGGTTCATGATGCAACTGAAAAGATGCATAGGGCTAGTTTCTCCTTTGGCCATCCACACAGATGCATGTAAAGGGTTGGAAAATACAATAAAAAATGTTTCCCCATGCTGAGCAGAGGGAGTGCTTTGGACATATGTGGATGAATCTGATAAAAAAATTTAGAGGAGATGAATTTGGGCGCATGTGGCCAGCAGCAAGATCCTACACCAGACAGACACATTCCTATCACCTTGGTAAGATATTGGCATCATATAGTGATAATGAATTTGCTTTATGGTTGAACACCCACCATTCTATGTTGTGGTATAGATCAGGTTTTAATACTGCCATAAAATGTGATCATATCAATAACAACTTGGCAGAAAGTTTTAACAACAAAGTGAAGGATTTGAAAGACTTGCCTGTGCATGACATGGTGGACCAAATAAGGATCATGATCATGCGTTTGTGGGAGTTGAGAGGAAAAATTGCTAATATTTTGGAAGGGGACAAGCTTCCAGCAGTGGTACAACAGGTGGTCAATAGGAGTAACAATCTTTCACATCTATTTGTTGAGAAATCTTCCTTGTGGGGTGCTGAAGTTAGAGATACAAAGAGTGGCAAGAGGCATGTGGTAAATACTGAGTTGCATGAGTGCACTTGCCAAGAGTGGCAACACACTGGAAAACCATGTGAGCATTCCATACTTTTTCTGGCATCTAAACCCAAGTTAAATATGCACCCATATTTGCATGAGTATTATTCAGTACAAAAATTCAAAGCTGCATATGCAAGTCCAATTCCTGCACTGACTGACCAATCTCAGTGGCCTGAGGTGGAAATTGAATTTACCTTGTGTCCCCCTGTCACTAGAAGAAAGGCTGGGAGGCCTAAACAGAGCAGATTCAAAGCTTGGTTTGAGAAAGTGGTTGTAGTAAGAAGGGGAAAAAGGAAAAGGAAAAGAATGATAAGCCTAAAAGGGCTCAAAAAGGTAATAAAAATAGGTGCAAGTTGTGTGAGGTACTTGGGCATAGAATTGGTTCATCGAAGTGCATCTACACTCCTCGGAGGCCAAAGTATGTTTTATGTTACTGTTTTTGCAAGTTTTTGATTTTGCTAGTTGTTCTAGTATCTAACCAAGTCAAATGCTTTATTTTTCAGGGGGAAGCGTGCAGAAAAAGCCCCACCTCTTGTTGTTGTACAATGCTGGCCAGTGAAAAAAGCAAGACTCAATGGCTATAGACGGAAGAGCACTAAGCAAATAATGTTTGGTGACAAAGATATGGAGCTAACTGAAACTGTTACTGCTGAATATGAGCTAAGTGTTTCTGTTTTGGACGATGTGATGCATACTGAATCTGTTTTGCAGACACTAGGGCAATCTGAAACTGTTGCAGATGAAGCAACTGTTGTGCTGCCATGCGAATCTGCTTTGACAACTGTGTTGGCATGTTTGGAGGTTGTGTTGCCAAGTGTTGAGTTGCAAACTGAAGTAGTTGAACAATGTGTGCCATCTACTCAATCTGCTGAAGTGCAAACTCAAGAAGTGGGACATGATCAGGTGCAAAAGTTGAGGGGGCCTAGTGGAGTTTGCAAGGGGCCAAAAAGCAAGAGCATCAACATCAACAAACTATGCGCCGTGGAACCAAACGATGGAAAAAAGCAGAAGAATCAAGTGGTAGAAAGAAGCAAAAGAAATAGAGTCGAAATCATTCAAATTTGATGTGAAAACTTAAGTTTGTTGTCATTTGATGTGAAAACTTATGTTCTTTCATGTGAAAACTTATGTGCTATGATGTTGATTTGACTTGAAATAAAATTCAAATTTGAACCGACATTCAAATTTGAACCTATATCCAATGTTTTTTGAGTTCATTTGTTTGTTCTATGATGTTGCATCGTTTTATGTACTACTGTGCACTTTAGTTCATAAATCCAACCCTTTTTTTGAAGTCCAACTCATAGTCACTGAAAATGTTGTCCAAACAGGCTCCAAAGTAAGGGAAAACGGCCCCATTTCTAAGAAAGTTTTTTTCGACCTTCTCAAAATCACCCAAAAAAGATTTTCTTATCTTATATTATACCTATATAGGATCAATACGAAGTCTCACCTTTTTTAATAAGTATTCATATTATTTAATTTATTTTTGAAAAAAACACCCTTTAATACAAAGTCAGCAATAAAACAAGTTTAAAAATTTTAAATGCAAAAATAACTTCAGATCCTCCTTAGTCACTCTAACATGAAGCTAAGGTGATGTTTTTGATTTTTTTGCATTTCCAAAACCTCAAACCCTCTTGTCACTCCTTTGAACTCTATGCAACCTCAGTCGAGATAGTCCAATTTGTGAAGGTTTTTTCATGCAAAGATCATTAGATCAAGTTTATCATTTTATATCATAACTATGTAACATAAAAAGGCTATATGCGCAGGTTTTTCATTTTTTAGTTTTTTTTGAATTAGTTATACACATTTGAATGTTCGGTCAAACCTTTCAAAACCCCGTTGATTGCCTCAAAACCCTGTAACCCTAGCGCCAAACGTCCACCGTCGATCTAACCCTAACGCCAAACTGCGGCCGTCGGATAAGCCTTCTAGAAGGATTCCACAGGGGCGATCCGTGGGCTCCAATCTAATTGGCCACCGTTTTTTTCTCTCTGAAAAACAGATAACGTTGAGCGGGGTAGCATCTAAGTGACCGTTGGGCCGAGCGGATCGGGCCCGGCAGAGGCTGGCGTGTGTGCGCACGGCCGTCGAGAGGGGGGGATGGGCTGCATGCGAGAGGGTCAATGACATGCGGGCCATCCATGTCCCATGCATGCCATGCAATTTCGTAGCCTAGCTATTCTTTGCTCGTGAACGCCTAGCCATTTGCATGTGGGCTTGCATGCACGCATCGACGCAGTAAAGCACGGCAGGGGCGCAGCGTATAGGTACGTCGCATCTAAGCTATTTTAACAAATGCATGTTTGAACGAGACGGACGCGTCGGTGGTGCAGCTCCTTTTTCAGTGTCACGCGCGGATGAACGGGCCTGTTTCCCACGCCTGTGCCGCCCGTGCCTCTTTGGATGCTCTACCCGCCGTTTTTTGAATTAATGCCCGCAATTACTTATGCCAGTGCTAACGGAGAAGAGAAAACGATCAAGAAGGCACCGTGTACACATTGACCACGGCTGCAACGCGGCTATAAAAGGGCACCATTTCCTCATCCTCTCACACTCATCTCTCAAGCCTCCTCCCCTTCTTCTTTTCAAGCCAAATCCACCACTCGAGCCACCATGCAGTTCAACGAGGCAGTACCCGGCCGGAGTTATCGTCGAGAATAGCCTGGGGGTGTGGGCCATCTCTAGGTGGAGGGGTCCTAGAGAGTTGGCTCGCTTCTTCCTCCAAGCCGGCTACCGCCACCTCCCTCCGGGCACTCCGCCCATGTTCCACCTCCATGAGCAGTACGATGGCAACGCCAACGGACTCGTCCTCGGCCTCTACGTCACCTTCAACAACCCGTACGACGCTCACCACCTCCTCGGGGAGGTGTTCTGGTGTGGATGCGAGTTTATCGCGTTCACGACCTACAACGTCTTCACCAACTTCCGCCACATCTTCCCTCACCCCAACGGCATGCACACCCTCCCCTACCAGATGCCGGAGAACGACGAGTGAGGGGCCCAAGGAGGAGGGGCCAAGGAGTGGCAAGGAGGAGGGGCCAAGGAGTTGTTCAAGGGGCTGTTCAAGTGCGAGTCTTCTATCTATATAGTTTGTGTTTGTGTTGGTTCGGGCGTGTGTGCCCGTGTCTTCTATATATCTAGTTTTAATTATTTTACTTTCTTGTTTTATAAACTATATGTAGTGGGGGGATGCCCCTCTATATGTTCTATCTATCTATGCTACTAGGGTACCCGATGCCCCTCTATCTATCTATATGTTTTTTCGGTCCTAAAGTTTCTCCATTGCATTTTATTTATGTGGCCATGTGTACTAAAAAATGCACTAAAACATGATCCAATCATATAAGTTGTTGTTAGCACGTGTCTAGTTAATTATCTTCCTTTTATGTTTTATGCACTATATGTTGTAAGGGGATGCCCCTCTATGTTGTAAGGAGATGCTACTAGGGGCACACTAGATGTCTTCTTTTTTTGAGAGGAACACAACCTTTTTCGGTTGAAACACACGAGTAAAAACTTTGGAAACACCATAGCACAAGTCAGAAAAAATATTAAAAAATGGTGCTTGGTTGAAATAAACTAGAACCAAACAATTGCAACTTTTTTGGTTCACAAAGACCGCAAGTTGGACTGCTAACTAGAACCAACCTTTTGTTTGAGCCGAAACAACTCGGGACCCTACCATCGGACACGATAGCTTATGCATAAAAATAGCTCAAATAATTATCAGATGAGTTATCTCAAAAAAGGTGACTGCAGGAAACTTAAAATTTGTGAAATAACCTAAAGCTGAAAAGATATATCAATGTCAATGACCGTGTGCACTTTTTTTTGCACTAGCTACACTTCTTTTATGAATGGGCCTAGATATGTTCTATTCGGCCCTGCCTAACTTCTATATGGGCCTGGCCTTTTTGGGCAACGGGATGTGGACGAACCTTTTTTTTCCTTTTCTCCGTCTACCACTGAAACTGAAACTGATGATGAACTGAAGAACTAAAAATACGGGGCCGAAATAGAGTGGAGAGGACATGCTGAATTCGTACAGCGCAACACTTTTTATTCAAATATACATATCATTACGATTACAAATGATGCCCAATCTATTCACTTACGACTAATTATCATCACATAAACAAATGCGAGAGCAATTACACAAACATAAAAAAGTCCGGGCATCAGCCCCATCAAATTGCCCTGCTTCTGCAATTCGATGAGTTTCTTCATCTGCTTGTTCAACTTTTTCAGCTCTGCCATCACTACTGCATGCCCCACAGTAGCCCCAATGGAATGGGCAAATCCAGGGGCCCCAGATCCAGACGCGCCCGACCCAAACTTGCCCAACTTCTCCGCCTCCAACGGTAAATCGAGCTCCCCTGATGCACCCTCCAGTTGAATCCGCTCTATGTACTCATCTAGCCACTCAAAATGGGTGCATTGCTTCAATTTCTGAAATTGGAAAGATGAACCCTAAATCCCAAATCCGATGAAAAATGGGGAAAAATTGGGAGACAAAAACCAAAATTGGCATATTGAGAAGTAAAATCTCACCTTTCCCTGCTCTGGTTTGCTCTTGCATTTCACGAATTCCCGCCCAAGGTTGCCATTCTTGTCGGTCGTTGTGACTAGCCGCTTCAGGGGTGCAATATGTAGGCATGCAGGGCACCTTGTCATGGGCACTGCGCCATAGCACGGCCATGAGTGGCGGGAGGCTGAAGCGGAGCTCGACATTGCTACGCCGCGCCCCGGAACGGCGTTGCTGCGCGTCATCGCCGGAGAAGAAGAACAACAACGGTCGGGGAGGGGGGGAGGGGGGAGGATGGGCTCGGGTGCTGCACGGCTCGGGCCACGACTCGGTGTCCTCTTGTACCAATGCTGACCTGGATAAGTTAGTGGGTCCCACGCAGTGGGTCCTGCTCACCTGACCAATGCTGAGTTGGATAAGTTAGTGGGTCCCACGCTGTGGGTCCTGCTCACCTGATTCGAGTTTTAAACATGTGTCTTTGGATTAGGCAGCAGTGTCGCATGGGAGCTATTTTTTCCAACGCAGATGTCGCATGAGAGCTATTACAGCCAACGACGTCGCATGAGAGACAGTTCACACCAACGACGTCGCATGGGAGCTATTTGCCCGCGTGAGGTAGTTTGGTCCTACAACTCCACACTGTCAGGATCCAGGCCGCTCACGACGGGCAGGCTGATGCTATGGTGAACCGGTTTCCAATGGACCTCAAGGAGTCGGTGTGCTCGTGAATCATGAACCTCTCGCAAAATTCCATTGCATCCTGGGACGAGCTAGGCGAACAGTTCGTTGCCAACATCCAAGGGACTTTCGACTTACCCTGTACAATCATTGACTTGAACGCTTTTTGGCAAAAGGACGTCATGACGCTACGCAAGTTCATCCAAAATTCCTCGCGTCAATGATCCCAAGATTTTCACCACCTTCCATAATGGTCTCGAGGACCCTAGAATGCAAGTGAAGATGGCGGTTCATGATGTGCGCACGATAGTGTAGCTTTTCAAGTTGGCCGATAATGCGCCAGAGCCGCCAAGGCCCTAGACTAGCCCTCCCGGACGGGTGACATGGAAGCCGGACCCACCCGCGACAAAAAGAATCAGAAGTGCAAGCCCCTGATTGTCCTGGTTGCGTAACCCATGTGGAAGCACCAGAACAAGAGGGGAGGGACACAACCTCCGACGACTTGGGTGAGAAGCCGTACTACAACCTGCACAACTCACACACGCACGATATGGCCGACTGCTGCGAAGGCAAGAAGCTGGGTGAGGATCATCAAAAGGAGTGGCATGAAAAGAGGCATAGTGAAGACAAGCGGGAATGCGCCCAAGGAGACGGACGCTCCGGCGGCTGCGGAGGCTGACGCGACCCCCCTCCTCCCAAGGCCGTGACAAGAAGGATGATGGTAAAGTTGAGGGCTACGCGGATTCGGACAAGGAGAGTGGCAGGTGTTTCCACGAACCTGTGGTTGTGGCATGCATCCATGGCGGGGACCAAACCCGTCATTCAAACTGACACTTCAAGCAGCTCGCCCGGGAAGTCAACGCTACTCTTTTTAGGGGAGGGCTCCCAACACGCTTAGGTGGTTTGGAGTCCCTGTGACGTTCGACATCGCCGATCACCCAGCGAGCGTAAAGGTGGTAGGGATCATCCCCATCATGGTCTCTCCCACCATCCACAACATCAAAGTCACAAAGACCCTCATCGATGGAGAGGCCGGGCTAAACGTCACCTCCAAAGGTCTTCGACCAGATGCAGATCCTCTACGACTGCCTGATGCCTGCTAAGCCTTTTAACGGGTGACATCCGGGAGCACCACGCCCATAGGACAAGTTGCCTTACCTATCACCTTCGGGATCTAGGAGAACATCGGACAGAGAGCATTGTCTTCGATGTGGCTCACATCGGCTTGGAATACAACACCATCCTGGGCTACCTGGCCCTGGCCAAGTTCATGGCCATGACTCACCACGCCTACAACACCATGAAGATGCCGGGGCCTAAAGGTGTGATCACTATCAAGGTCGACCAGGAGGACGCCGTCCAATGTGTCGAGCATTACTACAAGGCGGCCGCTACGCCCCGCCAGATGAGCAAGATATTCCCAGCACCTCCGAGGCCCCACCTCCACTTAGGCAGTGTCTGATCATGGAGAAGAAAACACCAACCAAGAAGATTGTTGCAACGATGATTAGGGGACCACCGTCTTGATAGGCGAAAGTCTCAGCGACAAATAGGAACATATGCTCGTCACCTTCCTACGGGCAAATGCTGACATGTTTGCTTGGACAGTGTTAGACATGCCCAACGTCCCTAGGGAGGTGATCGACAACCACATGGCAGTGTGCCCGGACTCCCGCCCCATGAAGCAGAAGATTTTCCAGCAATCACTTGAGATGCATGAATTTATCGTCTAGCAAGTCTAGAAGCTTAAGAAGGCCAAGTTCATTAGAGAGGTGATCCATGCAGGTGGGTCACTAACCCCGTGGTAGTATCGAAGGCTAACACTGACCTACGCCTCTTCATAGACTTCAAAGATGTCAACAAGGCCTGCCCGAAGGACCCGTACCACCTGTCAAGGATAGACTAGATTGTTGACACAACTTCAGGGTGAGATCTCCCGTGTTTCCTCGACGCCTTCTTCGGCTATCGTTAGATAAAAATTGCCAAGGAGGACGAAGAGATGACGGGTGTTCATCACACCCTACGGGGTGTGTTGTTTCGTATGTATGTCGTTCGGATTAAAGAACGCAGGGGCAACCATTCAGAGGGTCATGCACATCGCCCTTGGGACTCAAATGGGCAAGAATGTTGAGGCTTACGTCGACGACATTGTCGTCAAGACCCGCAACCTAGATACATTGATCACAGACTTGGTGGAAACTTTTACCAACTTGCAAAAGGCCAACATCAAGCTCAACCCTGGCAAGTGCGTGTTTAGGGTGCCTTCCGGATAGCTTCTCAGTTTCCTGACATCAGGGCATCAGGGCCAACCCCAAGAAGATCTAGGCCATCAATGAAATGAAGACCCCAAAGCGCTTGAAGGACATGCAGTCCCTGGCCGGATGCGTAGCTACACTAGGGCGCTTCATTTCGAAGCTGGGAGAATGGGCACTTCCATTCCTCAAAATCATGAAGAGAACATGCCGGTTCGAGTGGACTCTGGAAGCAGACCAAGCCGGAAGCTTAAGGAGTACCTAGCTATGCCCCCGATCATGGTGGCACCTCGGCCTAAAGAGACGCTTTTGCTTTACCTCGCTGCCACCCCACAGACGGCCAGCGCGGTCCTTGTGGCCGAACGAGAGGATACGAAGGAGCATATCGGGGGCCTAGAGCCCGTAGAAGACCCCTCTAGCCAGGAGGGCATGCAGCTTAAGGGGGAGCTAACCCTCGAGCCCGCCAAGTCCCTCCCGGTGCAGCACCTGGTATACTTTGTGAGCAAGGTACTACACGAGGCCCGAGAGTGATATCCCATGCCATAGAAGCCGTTGTACGCTCTCCTCGTCAGATCTCGGAAGCTATGGCACTACTTCCAAGGGCACAACATCATAGTGGTGACTGAGTTCCCCTTGGAGGGAGTCTTGCATAACCCCAATGCGACGGGCCGTGTGGCCGAGTGGGGAATCGAGCTCCATGACTTTTCCCTAGAGTTCGTAGCAACCAAGACTGTCGGTGTCAAAACCGGCGGATCTCGGGTAGGGGATCCCGAACTGTGCGTCTAGGCCGGATGGTAACAGGAGGCAAGGGACACGAAGTTTTACCCAGGTTCGGGCCCTCTCGATGGAGGTAAAACCCTACGTCCTGCTTGATTAATATTGATGATATGGGTAGTACAAGAGTAGATCTACCACGAGATCAGAGAGGCTAAACCCTAGAAGCTAGCCTATGGTATGATTGTTGATGTGTATGTTGTCCTACAGACTAAACCCCTCCGGTTTATATAGACACCGGAGAGGGTTAGGGTTACATAGAGTCGGTTACAATGGTAGGAGATCTGAACATCCGTATCGCCAAGCTTGCCTTCCACACCAAGGAAAGTCCCTTCCGGACACGGGAAGGAGTCTTCAATGTTGTATCTTCATAGTCCAGGAGTCCGGCTGAAGGTATAGTTCGGCTATCCGAACACCCCCTAATCCAGGACTCCCTTAGTAGCCCCTGAACCAGGCTTCAATGACGACGAGTCCGGCACGCAGATTGTCTTCGGCATTGCAAGGCGGGTTCCTCCTCCAAGTACTTCATAGAAGATTTTGAACACAAAGATAGTGTCCGGCTCTGCAAAATAAGTTTCCACATATTTCCATAGAGAGAATAATATTTACACAAATCTAATCTGCTGAATTACTCCATAGTGTGACATCACACCATGGCCAAGCTTTTATTCAAACCGTTTTACTGTCCCATCTTAGCGCGTTATGCGAGGCGGTTTCCTTGGCATGTCTTGTTAAAGCAGAGATCGTGTCCCCTTATTCTGGGATTCTCATCAATATGGGCGTGGGTAACCCAACCGCTTCTAGGACTCCTAGATCATAGGTAAGTCCAAACGGACACGGGGAGGACGCTCGATATCCACCCTCTTTATAAAGGGGCGAGGCCTTTTATTTTTCCCTCCCGTGCTCAATCGAATCCTTCCCCCACCTCAAGCTCAAACGCCAAAAGTTCAGGTCAGGTGCTCTAAACCTTCAGTCATGTCCGGATCTAGCCTTCATGGCCGATGGGTGCCTTCTTCCGTCACGGAAGAAGACGTCAAAAAGTTGAGGGAGGCCAGATATTTGACCGCTGAGATTCTGCATCGGCTGCTTCCTCGGGGGCAGGCCGTCCCTTCCCCCGAACCCAACGAGAGCGTCGTGTTCGTTTCCCACTTCCTCCGAGGTCTAGGCCTTGCATTGGATCCTTTTGTCAGGGGCTTGATGTTTTACTACGGGCTAGATTTCCATGATCTAGCTCCGGACTCCTTTCTTCATATCACGACATTTATTGTTGTGTGCGAGGCTTCCTCCGGGTTACCCCTCACTTTGGCCTATGGCTCAAGACCTTTGAAGTAAAACCTAAGATGATCGAGGGGCAACATGCGGAGTGTGGAGGTGCCTCAATACGCAAGATGACGGGAGCTGCATGGCCCAAAGGTTCCATTCCAGAGGTGTCTGAATTGTGGCAACAGGAGTGGTTCTACATCACGGCTCCTAGAAGTGCCAAGTGGGTGGCCGCCCCTGTCTTCCGTTCGGGCCCTCCACCACAACTGATGTCATGGATTAGCAGAGGATTGAGCTGGGGTCCAGCCAAGGACGTGCCTATACTATAAAGCCACATTCAAGATCTCTTTAGTGGAGATTTCAGTTTGGTTGCGGTAGCACAAGTTATGCTGGTTCGCCAAGTCCAGCCTTGCAAACGCCGGCCTCTTCGCTTGTGGGAGTTTAATCCCGAGGGACCGCGCGCTATTCAAAATTTCCTCGGCCTGACGCACGAGGAGATGTACAAGTCATTCTTCGGAGCTCAAGTGGAGTGTCCGAAAATCACCGAGGACGCGGGCCTGGGTAGCAACCGCGCTGCCGAACAGGTAAGGCATCTTCCGACCGAGCGTACTACCTCTCCTTTGATGCGAAATTATTTCTGAGAGTCCGCTTTTTGACCAGGACTGGCTAACGAAGGCGAAGTTGATTCGGTGCTCGGCCCCCCTCCCTGAGTGTTTGGAAAATCCGATTTTGGAAAAGATGCTCCAGGCCGCACCTTGCCCGGAGCCCTTGAAGGAAAATGCGGGCGGTCGCGGGCCCCAAACGCTGGCCACTCTAGCCGAGGGAGCGAGCGTCTCCATGAAGGAAGTCGACCAGAAGAGGAAAAGGATTGCGTCTGGGGATTCCGAAGCCGAAGCTTCCAAATGGGAGAAGAAGTCTGCCATAAAGGGTCCTACCCCGGGGGGTGCGGTTGCCGCACAAAGTCCGCGGGGGGATCAATTCTCCCACGAGTCGTAAGTGACCCAAAATACCTTAATAGTACAGATATGTCGTCTTTTCTTCTGAGAAGATAACCACTGCATGTATCTTTGCAGTTCGGGCCTTAGCCCCTCTCAAATGAGCTCGTCTTCGGGGGATCTTCTTCCAGAGAAGATGGAGAGCGAAACGCCTCCTCCGGACTCCTCCGCTCCGGTAGTGGGCGACCCTGAAGTGTCGTCACGGACGGCCTCTCCGAGTCCGGCGAGGCCAGAAGATAATCCCGTCGACCCCCGAAGTTCCCAGTGTCCGGCTCCCAAAGAGAGCAGACAAACAAGTCCGGCACCGTCTAGTGTGCGGTCGGATGTTCTGAGGGAGTTGGTGGGGCGAGCGGCCATCTCAGATGAACACAGTGTGCTGATGAATACGGTGATGGAGAGAATCTCGTCCGCCGAAAGCGGAGTGCATAAAGGTTTTATGAGTCTACTGACAGGCTTTGAGGTACGTAAAATAATGTATGATAGTGCTGCACATACTAGGTGTGCCCTGTGTAGATAGTAGCCCCTGAGACTCTGGTCATCGTCGGAAACGACAACGAACAGAGGATCATATTCCCAGGTAATAACCATACTACCTTTATGTGCAGGTGATGGAAGCTCCAATGGCTAGCCGGGCTCACGAGTTTGCCCATTTAGAACGGTAGTTGGATGCGGCAGATGCCGACATCGAGCTTGTTAACAAAAGGCTTGACGAGGCACAGGGTAAGTGTCATTATCTGGTGACCATCACATAGGAATAGTAGCATGATGCCAGTAACTTTAATATGTTGTGAGTGCAGATGGGGCTGCCACTGTTGAAGCCTTGCGGGCAGAACTTGCCCGAGCCAAGGAACAAGCGAGGTTGGGTAATGCGGCTACTTTAAAGGCAGCCGAAGTGTTGCAAGCCGAGAAGGCCGCACATGGCGAGAGCCGAGACAAGATGGCCAAGATGGCCATAGAATTAAAATCTGCCGCCGACCATTGCCAGGTTCTTGAAAGGGAAAACCAGGCGAAGGCATGGGACCTTGAGAAGGCTGCTGCGACCAGAAAGGACCTCCGCTCTTCTATGAGGGCAAAGAAGGAGGAGCTGCGGGAAGCCGGGGATATTGTAGCTGGGAAATCCTTTATGTTGCGGAGGAAGTTCGGAGATCCACGGTATGCCCCCCTGGATCGGCTATGGAGCTCGGAGGATGTGTATATGGATTTGGCGGCGAGCGTTGCCGATGCGGCCAAGTACTTCCAGGGTCAGACGGACCGTGGAGTAGACCAGCTGTTTTGGAGATTGACTAACCAATTAGCCGAATGGGCCGAACTAAATAAGTTGTCCGGACTCTCCATGAGGTCTGTTGTGGATCAGTTATGGCCGGAAAGGTCAAATCCGAATAGCAGTTACTTGATGTGGTGCCGCACATTGATGCGATGAAGAGGTCGGCGTGCATAGAGGGCACATGGATGTCCTTTGCCCGTGTCAAGGCATACTGGGTGGAGATGGATGCTACCAATGTTGCAACGCGGGATTCGGCCATAGGTCGAAAGGCTGCTGAGCACTACTTTGAAGAAGTTCTTGAGGGTGCCCGTTTGGTAGAGACCCAGTGCTCAAAAAATATTATGTTTGAGTGATATGTAATCTCATTGTAAGTGAAATGCTTTTATAGAGTTTCTAAGGCTATTTTTATACTTTTTCCTGAAAGTAATATGATGCCTCCTGGGCGACCGTTTTTGTATACGTGTGTATAACCTGAAAGATTGCAGTCGTCGGCTTCAACCCCCACGCATATAATGTGGAGGTGCTAGCAAAAACACGCGTTCACACTTAACCCAATATCTTGGTCCTATTAAGGAGGTGATAGCGGAGCGAGCGAGGCAACCGGACTATAATGCTTTAACACTTTCACTTAGCCATAGGAGTTTGACAGTGGGGCTACTAGATAGCCCCTGGTGGCTCCGCACTCTCCCGATCTCGGGGTGCGTACATGCCTGGCTGGAAAAGGCCCTTCGTTAAGGCGGAGGAATTCTAACATTCCCACAGGTAATCGAGTGGTTGACCAGTCTCACGCTATATCATGACAGTCAGTTTTCGGCTTTCTCTACTGAGGTGCTCGTCCGGATGAACCAGGGCACAATCGCAGTAGTTCTCCTGGTGCTACCTTAGCCGGTAAAGCAGAACGTAAGGCACCAAAACAGAGGAGCCGGACAAACCCAACATTTTACCAAAGACAATGATTCGGAGCTTATGCATATAGGGCCAAACTCGCGACGCCGAACACTCCCTAAGGTGTTCGGTCTTTGTGGTATAAACCGGTCCTAAATAATGGCCTTTGTAAGAAGCCCCTTGTGTCCATGTACGTGCATTGTTCTGGCGTGGCCACATGCCAAGACGTCAGCATCCTTCACAACGGTGGATATGTATCAACAAGAGATAGTAAAAAAGGTTTACGCAGGGTCTTAATCTAAAAAGAATCCTTTGAGCGGGTCCCTGCTGCACGTCTGCGCCTGTGTCTCCGTTGTGCCGTATCCTGGACGGGTGTAGCATGATGATCGTCTGTAAAAGAGAGGAAGTTAAGTGAAAAAGTTGTCGTGCAAAAAGATAGTTTTTAAAGAAACCATGTATAATTGAAGATGATAAGAAATTGCCACTTGTCTGCGCACGTTGAGCCCCTTGTATTGACAAATAGGGGTGTGATCACTTATTCGGTGTAAATAGCGGCACCGGACTCGATCGCTGGTCCGGACGCCTTTAATGTTCGGCTACCAAGGCAACCTCACTCTCTTCGACGCGTAGAGAGCGCTTGATATCTCCGTGCACTGTAATGATGCCACATGGACCGGGCATCTTGAGTGTGAGGGAGGCGTAGTGTGGTATTGCATTAAAGCGAGCGAAAGCTTCCCGCCCGAGCAGTGCTTGATAGCCACTTTGAAACGGAGCGATGTGGAAGGTTAAATGCTTGCTACAGAAGTTATCGAGGGAGCCGAATATAACTTGTAGTAGGAGGGAGCCCGTACAACAAGCCCCTGGGCCTGGCGTTACTCCTTTAAAGGTAGTATTGCTATGGCGAATTTGTGTTGGGTCTAACCCCATCCCGCGGATTGTATCCTGGTATATTAGGTTTAGGCTGCTGCCGCCGTCCATCAAGACTCGTGTGAAGTGATATCCGTCAATTACTGGGTCTAATACCAGGGCAGCCCATCCTGCATGCCGGATACTTGCTGAGTAATCGTGATGGTCGAAAGTAATCAGTTGAGATGACCAGTGGCAGGACTTCGCGGTGACAGGCACTTGGGTATGTTTTCCTGGGAGTGTCGTGTTGTTTTTTCCCCTGATCACGTGTAGTACGTTTACTGTTTTGACTTCTGGTGGGAATTTCTTTTGTTCCCCCGTGTCTTGCTTGGGGTGCTCGTCCTTGTCTTCACTTGGTGTGTCCTCCCCCTTGTGTACAGCGTTGAGCTTGCCGGACTTCTTGAAGACCCAACATTCTCTATGGGTATGATTAGCAGGTTTACCCGGGGTACTGTGGATCTGACATACTTGGTCCAGAATTTTGTTGAGGCTGGACAGTTCATCCCTGGTGCCTTTAGTGGGCGGCTTTTGACCTGGCCGAGAGCTTTTGAATCCGGCATTTACTGTCGTGCCCTTCGTGTTGTCTTCTTTATTCCGGCGTTTGTTATTGCTGTTGCGCCGTGATTTCCCGTTTCCATCTCTAACTTCCGATGTACTGGGGTCACTGGTGCTGTATCTGGCTAGCCAGCTGTCCTCACCCACGCAAAAGCGGGTCATGAGGTTTGTTAATGCGGCCATCGTTCTCGGCTTATTTTGGCCGAGGTGTCTGGCGAGCCATTCGTCACGGACTCTATGCTTGAAAGCCGCTAAGGCTTCGGACGTCCGGATAGTCGACAATCTGGTTCTTTTTAGTAAGAAACCTATTCCAAAGCTTTCGGGCTGACTCTCCGGGCTGCTGAGTTATATGACTCGGATCATCCGCATCCGGAGGTCGGACATAAGTCGCTTGAAAATTTGCCCGAAAGGCGTCTTCGAGCTCTTCCCAACTTCCAATGGAGCTTTCGGGGAGGCCTTTGAGCCAGTGATGAGCTGGCCCTTTGAGCTTGAGGGGTAAATATTTGATGGCGTGGAGATCATCTCCTCGAGCCATATGGATATGAAGGATATAGTCCTCAATCCAAACCACGGGGTCTGTTGATCCATCGTATGCCTCTATCTTTACGGGTTTGAATCCCTCTAGAAATTCATGGTCCAGCACCTCGTCGGTGAAACATAGAGAGTGTGCGGCACCCCTGTAGCTGGGTGTACCGCGTTGTTCGGATATTTGTTGGGTTGCATTGTATGCTGGGGGCGCTTGCGTGGTTCATAGATGTATCTTGTTGCGCCGTCCTTTGGGTGCGAACCCTCGCCTGGGTCGCGTGTTGTATTGTGAGCGGCGTTGTATGCCGCTCTGTGTTGGTAGAGGGGTCGTCTATCCGACCAGGTGGCTGCTTTGATATTTGGTTGTGGGGGGTCTGTGGCCTCCTCATCGAATTCGGGAAGCAGCTTCCGCTTTGGGTAGCTCTTGGAGGGGCGATTGTCGCCATACCTTGCTGCAGTGTTGATTATTTTGCTCCATCTGAATTGGAGTGTGTCTTGCGCGGCCTTGAGCCTTCGTTTCTGCTTTTTAAGGCTCCTCGCAGTGGCAAAAAGACTTTTACGGGCGTTCTGTTGCTCCGGGTGCCTGTCCGACGTTATGTCGTCCGGACCATTATCCTTGATAGGATTTGTTTGTTCGGTTTGATTATCCGGATTGCCGTTGTCCGACAGCGGTTCGCACTGCTCCAGCGCTGGGTCTGTGTGATCGCTATTTCTGTCGAGGCGGGATTTGGGGCGGCGCTTGCGTTGCCGCTTTGACTGCTTTTCGAGGGAACAATCCTTCGGTGCATCCTTCCGCTCCTCGTCGTCATCTTTTGGTGCGTCCACCGTGTATACGTCATATGACGCGGTGGCGTTCCATGGTCCAACAGGCGCTGGTTCTTCATTGTCCCCTTCATCGGCGTCCGTACCGTCGATGTCTTCGGAGTCAAAGTCAAGCATGTCGGTTAAATCGTCGACAGTGGCTACAAAGTGGGTGGTGGGTGGGCTTTTAATTTGTTCATCGTCCGTACTCCAACCTTGCTGACCGTAGTCCGGCCAGGGCTCTCCTGATAAAGAGAGAGACTTCAGTGACTTCAGGATATCGCCGAAAGGCGAGTGCTGAAAGATGTCTGTGGCAGTGAACTCCATGATCGGCGCCCAATCAGATTCGACTGGCAGGGGCGCGGAGGGTTCGGAGTCCGGAGAGGGGTCCGGCTCCTTGGAGTCACGAGCCTCGCAGAGTACAGAGCTGGTGTTCGGCTCAATCGCCATTTGGATCGCAGCCCCCAAGGTGGCGTCCAACCGCCCATCCTCGATTGGTGCGGTTGGCTCCGAACTAAGGGTCGGAGCCGATGCGGGTGCGGCCTCCAGGGCACTGTTCGGCGGCAGAGCTAGATTATGCTCATCGTGACAGTGCGGCACGCTCGGCAGTGGTTCGAATCCATCGAAGATCAAGTCCCCGCAGATGTCAGCCATGTAGTTTAAACTTCCGAATCTGACATGACGGTCAGGGGCGTAGCTTTCGATCTGCTCTAGATGGCCAAGTGAATTGGCCCGCAGTGCGAAGCCGCCAAAGATGAAGATCTGTCCGGGGAGGAAGGTCTCACCCTGGACTGCATCGCCATTGATGATCGTAGGAGCCATCGGGCCTGACGGCGACGGCACAGAGGACATCTCAACGAAAGCACCAATGTCGGTGTCAAAACCGGCGGATCTCGGGTAGGGTGTCCCGAACTGTGCGTCTAGGCCGGATGATAACAGGAGGCAAGGGACACGAAGTTTTACCCAGGTTCGGGCCCTCTCGATGGAGGTAAAACCCTACGTCCTGCTTGATTAATATTGATGATATGGGTAGTACAAGAGTAGATCTACCACGAGATCAGAGAGGCTAAACCCTAGAAGCTAGCCTATGGTATGATTATTTATGTGTATGTTGTCCTACGGACTAAAACCCTCTGGTTTATATAGACACCAGATAGGGTTAGGGTTACATAGAGTCGGTTACAATGGTAGGAGATCTGAACATCCGTATCGTCAAGCTTGCCCTCCACGCCAAGGAAAGTCCCTTCCGGACACGGGACGGAGTCTTCAATCTTGTATCTTCATAGTCCAGGAGTCCGGCTGAAGGTATAGTTCGGCTATTCGAACACCCCCTAATCCAGGAGTCCCTGAAAGACCATCAAGGGTCGAGCCTTGACCGAATTCTTGGTGAAATGGACGTCCTCTACCTTAGAGGGAGCAGAGGAAGAATCCACCCTTCCCGGGTAGGAGGATCCAAAGTATTGGGGGATGAACTTCGACGGTTCTTTCTCAGTTCAGGGCGCGGGGGCTGGAGTTATTTTTACCTCGCCCACGGGAGATCAAATCTCCTATGGTGTTCAACTCGTCTTCACGCACAACAAGGTCTGCAACAACATTATTGAATATGAATGATTGATGGCAGGGCTAAGGGCCGCAATGGCCCTTGGAATCAAGCACTTGATTGTGAGAGGGACTCCTACTTGGTCATCAACGAGTCGAACACAGATTGCAAGGCCAAGGTGTAACACCCACGATGCGGCTATATCTCCCACGTGTTGGAGCAAGACTTAGAGGCATAACCGCATGGTAGGCATGTCGCAAGAGGGGTAATCTTTACACATCCAATGTACTGAATAAGAAAGGGATGAAGAGTTGGATTACAATCGCCACTTCTCACAATACATAAATATATCATACATCATCCATAATACAATCAAGGTTCGACTACGGAACACAAATAAAGAAAGACAACACCAAATGCTAGATCCCCGATCGACCCAACTGGGCTCCTCTACTGATCATCCAGAAAAGACATGAAGTAAAGGCCTGAATCCTCGTCAAACTCCCACTTGAGTTCGGTAGCGTCCCCTGCACTGGCAATATCGGCACCTGCATCTGTTTGGAAGTATCTGTGAGTCACAGGGACTCAGTAATCTCACACCCTCATGATCAAGATTGTTTAAGATTAAGTTAGGAAAGGGGGGTAGTGAGGTGGAACTGCAACAAATAAGCACTAAGCATATATGATGGCTAACTTACGCAAATGAGAGCGAGAAGAGAAGCAAAGCATGGTGGAGAAGCTATTAGTGATCAAGAAGTGATCCCGAAGCTACTTACGTTCAAGCTTAACATGAGACCGTGTTCTCTTCCCGGATTCCGCCGAAAAGAGACCATCACGGCTACACACGCGGTTGATTCATTTTAAGTAGGTTAAGTGTCAAGTTTTCTACAGCCGGACATTAACAAATTCCCATCTGCCCATAACTACGGGCATGGCTTGGAAAGTTGAAAACCCTACAGGGGTGTCCCAACATAGACCATCACAAGCTCTCACGGTTATCGCAGGATATTCCTTGTCCCAGGAAGACCCGATCAGACTCGGAATCCCGGTTACAAGACATTTCGACAATGATAAAACAAGTCTAGCAAAGCCTCCCGATGTGCCGACAAATCCCGATAGGAGTTGCACATATCTCGTTCTCAGGGCACACCGGATGAACACTACATACAACTAAAACTAACCCACAAGTTTCCCTGAGGTGGCGCTGCAAGTGGCTCTGTTTTGGACCAACACTCAGAGGAGCACTTGCCCGGGGGTTTAAAATAAATTTGACCCTTGAGTCCGCGGAAACCAAGGGAAAAAGGCTTAGGTGGCAAATGGTAAAACCAAGGTTGGGCCTTGCTGGAGGAGTTTTATTCAAGGAGAACTGTCAAGGGGTTCCCATAACACCCAACCGCGTAAGGAACACAAAATCAAGGAACATAACACCAGTATGACGGAAACTAGGGCGGCAAGAGTGGAACAAAACACCAGGCATAAGGCCGAGCCTTCCACCCTTTACCAAGTATATAGATGCATTAAAGTAAAAAGGATATAATAATGATATCCCAACAAAAACCATGTTCCAAGATGGAACAAACTTCAACTTCACCTGCAACTAGCAACGCTATAAGAGGGGCCGAGCAAAGCGGTAACATAGTCGAACAACGGTTTGCTAGGAAAAGGTGGGTTAGAAGCTTGACATGGAAATATGGGAGGCATGATATAGCAAGTGGTAGGTATCACGGCATTGCAATAGAGCGAACAACTAGCAAGCAAAAAATAGAAGTGATTTCGAGGGTATGGTCATCTTGCCTGCAAAGTTCTCCGAGTTGATGAAATCTTGGTCCCCGTAAGCGTACTCAACGGGTTCCTCGATCACGCACTCGTCTCCCGGCTCTACCCAAGGCAAGAACACAAGCAATGGAAACAACAATCGACCACAGCACAATACGCAAGCAACATGATGCAAAACATGGCATGATATGCGGGATGTGATATGCAATGCATATGCGTGCTCCGGAAGGAAAAGATTGATCAACGCACCTACTTGGAAAACCAAGAGTGCCGCTGGAAAGATGAGATGATTTCAGTTGAAAATGATATAAAGATCACCAGAATAGGATGCACGGTTTGCAAATGGCAAGCAAAACAAGAATGGCATAATTCTGCGATTAACAGCACGATGCCACCTAGAATGCAACAAGACACTAAGCTACTGCACTCCAACAAAACAACAAATCACATAGCGGTGATATACTCAAGATGCTTGACAATACATGAACACTGAGATACGACTAAAACACACTAGAACAGGTTTAAACAAGCATGACAAAAGTGCACAAGATATCAGCTTCACAAACTTAGTGAAAATACTAACATGCCAGAAATTAACATCAGGAAGCCAGGTTTAGAGCAAGCAAACAACATGCTACAGGAATATATCATAGCAAACAAAGGAATGGCATGAATCTACTCAAAGCATAGAACAAAAGCCCCTTACTGATCAAGATCCAAAAAGGCACAAAAGATATTATGGCACACATGTAAACATAGCAAGTTTCGTTAATAGATTAGACTTAGCAGAAAACAGAGCATGGCATAAACAGAATTAAGAAGGCATCTTTGCGAGCTCAATTCACTCACCACAAGGCTTTGCATGACAATATAAGCATACTACCAGCAATAAGACATGATCATAAGGCTAACCATGGCAAAAACAAGTTTATATCATGCTTGGATCAACTACAACAACCATGGCAAAATTGATTAACATGTAAACAATCTGCCAGGAACATTTTATAGAAAAAGTAGAGCAAGATTAAATCATGCTAGGGCACTCCATAAATGTAAACAGGGGCATGGATGGATAGATTATAACCATATGTCAAAAACATCCTTACTGAAGATACTCAAAACAAGCGTGGATCACTCTGTAGCACCATGGATACATGGCATAAAAATTCGAAGTCCCTTAAATCAGCAATATCACGAAGGCTACTTTGCATGCTTGTGGTAGTCACCACATTGATCACAAAAATACGTGGTAAACACCCCTATAAAGATGGCATGGCATAGATCAAAACACATGTAGAGCACATGCCCATATGATGCACACAACAAATGTAGCAAAAATGACAAATCCTCATACTCTGGTAAGAATCAGCACCTAACAATTTATAGCAATCTTGCATCAACAATTTGGGCATCAAGATAGACTCAAACAAGCATGTCACAATGTAACAAATAGAAGAGTACATCATGATGAACATCTTGATATATTGCACGCACAAAATGGAGCATCACACAAGAAGTTATGGCATGACGAACAGGGCTCCAGAATGCTAACATTTAAGAACTTAGGCAAAATTCGGGGTCAACCTCCGTTTGGATCTGGATCTGGGGGCTTCGGGCATGGACTTCGAGGCGGCTGGAGATGTCGCCGCAGATGAGGAGGGAGATGGGGCCGGCGAGGGCGGCTGCAGGGCGCGTTCGGCGCGGGCGTCGGCGGAGCCGGCCGGCGTCCGAGGAGACGAGCGGGCGGCACGCCGGAGGGAGCGCCCGCGGCGTCGGAGGCGCGATTCCGGTGGGAGGCACGCGGTGCTCCGCGGCGGAGGCGGCATTTCGGGCCCCGCGGGCCGGATCTGGGCCGCGCGGGCCCGCGGCAGCGCTCGGTGGGAAAGGCGGCGACGGGGACACGTGGCGCGCGTGGGTTGGGCGAGGCAGAGGGCGGCGGACGCGTCCGACACCGGTAGACGTGTCCGGCGCGGAGGGAGAGACTAGGTTAGGGTAGGACTGCACGGAAATTTGGAGGGAATCACATATATATAGGTAGGGGGAGTTTGGAGTGTCCAAATGGAGTGCGGTTTTCGGCCACGTGATCATGATCCAATGGCGGAGGACATGGGATAGGTTTGGATGGGTTATTGGGCCACTTTGGAGGGGTGTTGGGCTGCAACACACACGAGGCCTTTACGGTTCCCCGGTTAACCGTTATAGTATCAAACGGACTCCAAATGGCACGAAACTTGGCAGGCGGTCTACCGGTAGTGTACCAAGGCCACATGGAAAATCTCGGTCCATTCTGAGAACGTTTAACACCCGCTCATGAAAAGAGACAAAAGGGGGCGCCAGAGGACGTAGGAGTGTCGGATTGCAAAATGGACAATGGGGAAAAAGCTCGGATGCAAGAGACGAACACGTATGCAAATGAGATGCACATGATGGCATGATATGAAATGCATGACATGAACAAAATGCAAAACAAAGACAAAACCCAACCGCGAAAGGAATCTCATTACTTAGAGCCGAAAATGGCAATAGTCGGAGTACAAATATGGCAAATTACATCCGGGGTGTTACAACACTCCACCACTACGAAAGGATCTCGTCCCAAGATCTAGGACTGAAAGAACTCCGGATATTCGAAACAGAGGTGGTCCTCGTGTTCCTAGGTGGCTTCTCGGTCGGAATGGTGTGACCACTACACTTTCAGGAATTTGATAGACTTGTTGCGAGTCTTATGCTTAGTTTCTTCAAGAATAGCGACAGGATGCTCATGATAAGACAGGTCTTCTTGGAGATCATTCTCTTCGAAGTTGATGGTGCGCTCAGGAGTCTTGAAGCACTTGCGAAGCTGAGACACGTGTAACACGTCGTGCATGTTTGCAAACTTGGACGGAAGTTCAAGTTGATAGGTCAGATCGCCTCTTTTGCCAATGATCTTGAAAGGACCCACGTATCTAGGGGCAAGCTTCCCTTTGATACTGAAGCGACGAGTGCCTTTCATTGGAGAGACACAGAGGTAGACATGGTCTCCGATATCGAAAGCCAAGTCACGATGCTTGCTATCATAGTAACTCTTCTGGCGCGATTGTGCAGCTTTGAGATTTTCACGGATGACTTTACACATTTCTTCAGCTTTTGTTATTAAGTCATTGCCAAGAAGTTGGCGTTCACCAGTATCTGACCAATTAAGAGGGGTACGACACTTTCTACCATAGAAAATCTCGAATGGGGCCTTGCCCGAGCTTGCTTGGAAGCTGTTGTTGTAGGAGAACTCATCATATGGAAGACAATCTTCCCACTTCATACCGAAGGAAAAGACACAAGCCCTGAGCATATCTTCAAGGATTTGATTTACTCACTCGACTTGTCGACTAGTTTGAGGATAGAGGGATGTGTTGAAGCAAATGTTGGTGCCCATGGCCTTCTAAAAGGAGTCCCAGAACATAGAAGTGAAGATGCTTCCACGATTTGAAGATATCAACTGCGGAATTTCATGCAAGGAGACAATCCTGGAGGTGTATAGCTCTGCCAGCTGAGCTGCTGTGATAGATTCTTTGATAGGAAGAAAATAAGCCACTTTAGTAAGCTTGTCAATGACAACAAAGATAGCAACATTTCCGCGCTTGGACTTGGGAAATCTAGTCACGAAGTCCATCTCAATATGATCAAACTTTCGTTCTGGAATGGCAAGAGGTTGGAGGATACCAGCTGGACGTTGGTGTTCTTCTTTCACTCTTATGCAGACATCACATTCATTCATGAATTGAGAAATTTCTTGCTTCATTCGAGTCCACCAATACGACTGCTTGAGGTCATGGTTCATCTTTGTACTACCAGGATGAATGGATAGAAGGGAATTGTGCGCATCATTCATAATGGCTTTACGTAGATCACCCTTAGGAACCACAATTCGATGCTCGAAGAAAAGAGTATCTTTGTCATCAAGGCGATAGCACTTGTACTTGGGTTGGCTCTTGGCAATCCCATTTTCACCTTCTTCACCATGGCATCAAGAAGTTGTGCCTCACGAATTTGATCTTCCAAAGTAGGAGAGACTTGGAGGTTGGCAAAAAATCCTTGAGGAACAACTTGGAGATTAAGTTTGCGGAAAGCTTCACCAAGGTCCGGTTGGAAGGGCTTGAGAATTAGGTCGTTGCAGTAAGCCTTCCTGCTCAAAGCATCTGCAATGACATTGGCCTTGCCTGGAGTATATTCAATACTCGGATTGTTCTCTTGAATCATTTCAACCCAACGAGTCTGCCTGAGGTTGAGGTTGGGCTGAGTGAAGATGTACTTGAGGCTCTTATGATCAGTGAAGATGTCCACTTTCCTTCCCAACAAGAGATATCTCCATGTTAAAAGAGCATGGACAACTACAGCCAACTCGAGGTCATGAGTGGGGTAGTTCTTTTCATTGGGCTTCAACTGGCGAGAGGTATAAGCCACAACTTTATTCTCTTGCATTAACACAACACCGAGACCTTGCAGGGAGGCATCACAGAAAACTTTGAATGGTTTGGATTCATCAGGAGGAGTCAGAACTGGAGCTGTGACTAACTTCTCTTTGAGGGTTTTGAAGGCCACGTCACATTCAGGCGTCCATACATACTTGACATGCTTCTGGAGAAGGTTGGAAAGAGGCTTCGCAATCTTAGAAAAATTCTCAATGAATCTTCGACAATAGCTTGCAAGCCCAAGAAAGTTGTGGAGCTGCTTCACATTCTGAGGCGGTTCCCAATTCACAATTGTAGACACCTTCACGAGATTAATAGTTATGCCCTTGGCGGAGATGATATGGACAAGGTAGAGAACCTCGTCAAGCCAGAATTCACATTTTGAAAACTTCGCATAGAATTGATGTTCTCTGAGTTTGTCCAGCACCAATCTCAAATGCTTGGCATGATCCTCCTTGTTCTTGGAAAAGACCAAAATATCATCGAGATACACCAAGACGAAATCATTTGTGTAAGTGTTGAAGATGAAGTTCATCATGCGAGAGAATGTTGGAGGAGCATTGACAAGGCCGAAAGACATGAAAGTATATTCATAAGAACCATAGTTTGTTCAGAATGCTGTCTGGGGGATATCTTGTTCACAAATGCGAATCTGATGATAGCCCATACGGAGGTCAATCTTGGAGAATACTTGGGCACCTTTATGTTGCTCGAAAAGCTCATTGATGTTGGGAAGTGGATACTTGTTCTTAATCGTCTTCTTGTTCAATGGACGGTAGTCGACACAAAGTAGGTCCGTGCCATCCTTCTTCTAGACAAAAATAACACCACAACCCCATGGAGATTAACTCGGTCTGATCAGACCCAGATGCTCTTGTTCATTGAGTTGTTTCTTCAATTCCTTCAATTCCTTTGGTCCAAGCTTGTAAGGACGTTTGCAAACAGGTTCCGTGCCAGGCTCAAGATCGATGACGAATTCAACTGGCTGGTGAGGAGGCATTCCTGGAAGCTCTTCTGGAAAGACGTCTTGATATTCACAAACGACTGAGATCCGAGAGATGGCATTCAACTCGCCCTTCTCATTGAGAGAAAATAGCCGAATGGTTTCATCACGAGTGGCATAGATGATCACATCCTCAGAAGAGTGTGTCAATTGAATCTGCCCGACAGCACAATCAAGGTGAGCCTTGTGCTTCGAAAGCCAGTCCATGCCAAGAATTAGATCAATATCCGAGTCACCAAGAACAATAGGAGAAGACAGAAACTTATAGTCGCCCATCTCGATAGACACGTCCGGGACGCAATTATTAGATGTCATTTGCTTCCTCGGGGACACAATCTTTAATGGGAAAGGAATCTTTTCGGTCACAAACTCATGCTTGGCAACAAAAGGTCTTGAAACAAAAGAAAGCGATGCACTAGTATGAAACAATACTTTTGCAGGAAAAGAGATAACTAAAAGGTTACCCATGATCACTTCTGAAGAGTCCTCTACCTGAGCTGTGTTCATCATGTTGACCTTTGCAAACCTAGAATTATGCTTGACCACTACATTGCTGGCAGATCTCACAGGAGGAGGAGGAGGGAAGGTGCCTTTGGTTGAAGCATTTGTTACCATAGTGCCCTTTCTACTGACACTTGTTGCAAGTAACCTCTGAGAGCGGACGGTGATAAGGAGCACTTGACCCTGGAGCATGAGATGGAGCTTTGATCTGATAGCCTGGGTTAGGTGGGTGGGAAAATCCATTGCCACCTTTACTCTTCTACTGGTAAGACAGACGAAATGGAGGAGAAGGCAACCAGAACTTCTGTTGCTTAGCTGCCACTTGAGTTGAAGAAGAAGATGCAGCCACATCCCTGACTCTCTTCTTAGATGCATCACACTTGTGCTGAGCAGCTTCTTGCTTTAGTGCTGAGGGAGTCCTGGATTAGGGGGTGTTCGGGTAGCCGGACTATACCTTCGGCCGAACTCCAGGACTATGAAGATACAAGATTGAAGACTTCGTCCCGTGTCCGGATGGGACTTTCCTTGGCGTGGAAGGCAAGCTTGGCGATGCGGATATTCAAGATCTCCTACCATTGTAACCGACTCTGTGTAACCCTAACCCTCTCCGGTGTCTATATAAACTGGAGGGTTTTAGTTCGTAGGACAACTTCATCATACAACAATCATACCATAGGCTAGCTTCTAGGGTTTAGCCTCCTTGATCTCGTGGTAGATCTACTCTTGTACTACCCATATCATGAATATTAATCAAGCAGGACGTAGGGTTTTACCTCCATCAAGAGGGCCCGAACCTGGGTAAAACATCGTGTTCCTTGCCTCCTGTTACCATCCGTCCTAGACGCACAGTTCAGGACCCCCTACCCGAGTTCCGCCGGGTTTGACACCGACAAGTGCCATGTTGTAGAATCGATCATACTTGGTCGGCTCGAACAACATGAGGGCTAATTGCAGATCTTCTCTGAGGCCACCTCTGAATTGATAAATCATGCTCTTCTCATGAGGGGCGTCTTGTTTCGCGAAGTGAGCAAGCCTCTGAAATAGGATGTCGTATTGGTAAACAGACATGCTGCCTTGCTTGAGATTGCGGAACTCCTCGCGCTTACTCTCAGCAACACTTTGAGGAATGTGGTGAGCTTTGAAGTCTCGGTGGAAATCATCCCATGTAATCACACGACCTCCTCTGGAATCTTTGTATTGTTGATACCACTTAGCAGCTTGGTCTTTGAGTTGGAATGAAGCAAACTTGACAAAGTCCTCAGGCCTGACATTGCTACACACAAAATGTTTGCAGATATCCACGAGCAAGTCGTCGGTGTCTGTTGCCATGACACAGTTATTGAAGGACTTCGGCTGGTTTGCAAGGAACTGATTGAGAGTAGCAAACTGAAGTTGATTTTTGCTTTGGCCTTGATTTCCATGGTTGTGCTCTTGCAAGAGTTGCAAAAGCATCTGAGGTTTGGCGTTGGTGGTGGCCATGACAGCTTGCCATGCCTCCGGAGGTGGAAGTGGTGTCGGAGGTTCCGGATTCTGACGCGTTGGAGGAGCCATCCTGAAGAGGTTGACATCCATTAGCATCTTGAAAGACATATATTCAAGTTGAATCAATGGATCGAAATTGCAACATATAGCCTTAACATTCGAACAAGAATGAACGAATGAATTCCAAAGTAAATCATCACACTTCCATAAGTTGAGAAGCCACCTAGATAAAGGTAGATGAATAAAACAACAAGGTATGAATATGAGCAAATAAGTGGTAAGGATTACCCAATCACAAACCAAATATCTATGGGAAGAAATACTAGAGCTACATGAATTCCCACCTATAAAACTCCCGGAACTTTCTGGTTATGCAATCAGGTGTTGGGCATACAGGGGAAGCATAATATCTCACCCAAAACTAGCAAATCCTACATCTAGCTGTATCCATCCTTCAACACATAACCAAGAAACCTTCGGAAATCATTTACCTCAACCTTCGAAAAGCATCCATTATACGAGTTATGGTAATAATCCCGAAGTCCCGCTGAGGGAGTCCTGGATTAGGGGTGTTTGGATAGCCGGACTATACCTTCAGCTGGACTCCTGGACTATGAAGATACAAGATTGAAGACTTCGTCCTGTGTCTAGGAGGGCCTTTTCTTGGCATGGAAGGCAAGCTTGGCGATACGGATATGCAGATCTCCTACCATTGTAACCGACTATATGTAACCCTAACCCTACCCGGTGTCTATATAAACCGGAGGGTTTTAGTCCGTACGTAGGACAACATACACATCAACAATCATAGCATAGGCTAGCTTCTAGGGTTTAGCCTCCTCGATCTCATGGTAGATCTACTCTTGTACTACCCATATCATCAATATTAATCAAGCAGGACATAGGGTTTTACCTCCATCGAGAGGGCCCGAACCTGGGTAAAACTTCGTGTCCCTTGTCTCCTGTTACCATCCAGCCTAGACGCACAGTTCGGACCCCCTACCCAAGATCCGACGGTTTTGACACCGACATTGGTGCTTTCATTGAGAGTTCCTCTGTGTCGTCGCCATCAGGCTCGATGGCTCCTACGATCATTAATAGCGATGTAGTCCAGGGTGAGACCTTCCTCCCCGGAAAGATCTTCGGCTTCGGTGGCCTCACACTGCGGGCTAATTCGCTTGGCCATCTGGAGCAGATCGAAAGCTACGCCCCTGGCCGTCAGGTCAGATTAGGAAGTTTAAACTACACGGCTGACATCCGCGGGGACTTGATCTTCGACGGATTCGAGCCACTGCCAAGTGCGCCACACTATCACGATGAGCATGATCTAGCTCTGCTGCCGAACGGTGCCCTGGAGGCCGCACCCGCATCAGCTCCGACCCTTTATTCGGAGCCAACTGCACCGATCGAGGATGGGCGGTTGGACGCCACCCCGGGGGCTGCGACCCCAACGGTGGTTGAGCCGAACACTAGCCCCGTACTCTGCGAGACTCGTGACTCCAAGGAGTCGGACTCCTCTTCGGACTCCGAACCCTCCACACCCTTGCCAATCAAATCCGATTGGGCGCCGATTATGGAGTTCACTGCCGCGGACATCTTTCAGCACTCGCCTTTGGGCTATATCCTGAAGTCAGTGAAGTCTCTCTCTTTATCAGGAGAGCCCTGGCCGGACTATGGTCAGCGAGATTGGGATGCGGACGATGAAGAAATTCAAAGCCCACCCACCACCCACCTTGTAGCCACTGTCGACGATTTAACAGACACGCTCGACTTCGACTCCGTAGACATCAACGGTATGGATGCCGATGAAGGAGGTGATGAAGAACCAGCGCCTATTGGGCCCTGGAACGCCACCTCGTCATACGACGTATACATGGTGGACACACCAAAAGATGACGACGAAGAACGGAAGGACGCACCGAAGGCTTGTTCCCTCGAAAAGCAGTCAAAGCGGCGACGCAAGCGCCACCCCAAATCCCGCCTCGACAGAAATAGCGATCACACAGACCCAGCGCTGGAGCAGGGCGAGCCGCTGCTGGACAATAGCAATCCAGATAATCAAACCGAACAAACAAATCCTATCAAGGATAATGGTCCAGACGACATAACGCCGGACAGACACCCGGAGCAACAGACTGCCCGTAAAAGGCTTGTTGCCACCGCGAGGAGCCTGAAAAAGCAGAAGAAAAGGCTCAAGGCCGCGCAAGACACACTCAAATTTAGATGGAGTAAAATACTCAGCACTGCAGCAAGGTACGGCGACAATCGCCCCTTCAAAAGCTACCCGAAGCAGAAGCTGCTACCCGAATTCGATGAGGAGGCCTTAGAACCCCCACAACCAAATATCGAAGCAGCAACCTTGTCGGATAGATGACCCCTCTACCAATACAGAGCGACATACAATGCCGCTCACCATACAACACGCAACCAATGCGAGGGCTCGCACCCAAAGGATGGTGTAACAAGATCCATCTATGGACCACGCAAGCGCGCCCCAGCATACAATACAATACAACAAACATACGAACAACACAGTACACCCAGCTACAGGGGTGCCGCACACCCCCTATATTTCACCGATGAGGTGCTGGACCATGAATTTCCAGAAGGATTCAAGCCCGTAAACATAGAAGCATACGACGGAACAACAGACCTTGGGGTCTGGATTGAGGACTACATCCTTCATATCCATATGGCTCAAGGAGATGATCTCCACGCCATCAAGTACCTACCCCTCAATCTCAAAGGGCCAGCTCGTCACTGGCTCAAAGGACTGCCCGAAAGCTCCATCGGAAGTTGGGAAGAGCTCGAAGACGCCTTTCGGGAGAAATTTCAAGGGACTTATGTCCGACATCCGGATGCGGACGATTTGAGTCATATAACTCAACAGCCCGGAGAGTCAGTCCGAAAGCTTTGGAACAGGTTTCTTACTAAAAAAGAACCAGATTGTCGACTGTCCGGATGCCGAAGCCTTAGCAGCTTTCAAGCATAGCGTCCGTGACGAATGGCTCGCCAGACACCTTGGCCAAAATAAGCCGAGAACGATGGCCGCATTAACAAACCTCATGACCCGCTTTTGCGCGGGGGAGGACAGCTGGCTAGCCAGATGCAGCACCAGCGACCCTAGTACATCTGAAGTTAGAGATGAAAACGGGAAATCACGGTGCAACAGCAATAACAAACGCCGGAATAAAGAAGACACCACGAAGGGAACGACAGTAAATGCTGTATTCAAACGCTCTCGGCCAGGTCAAAAGCCGCCTAAAGGCGCCAAGGATGAACTGTCTAGCCTCAACAAAATTCTGGACCAAGTATGTCAGATCCATAGTACCCCTGGTAAACCTGCTAATCGTACCCACAGAGAATGTTGGGTCTTCAAGCAGTCCGGCAAGCTCAACGCCGTACATAAGGGGGAGGATACACCAAGTGAAGACGAGGATGAGCCTCCCAAGCAAGACACGGCGGAACAAAAGAAATTTCCACCAGAAGTCAAAAACAGTAAACGTGTTACACATAATCAAGGGAAAAAACAATACGGCACTCCCAGGAAATTATACACAAGTGCCTATCACTATGAAGTCCTGCCACTGGTCATCTCAACCAATCACTTTCGACCATCATGATTACTCAGCAAGTATCCGACATGCAGGATGGGCTGCCTTGGTATTAGACCCAGTAATCGGCGGGTATCACTTCACGAGGGTCCTTATGGACTGCGGCAGTAGATTAAACCTAATATATCAGGATACAATCCGCAGGATGGGGTTAGACCCAACACAAATTCGCCATAGCAATACTACCTTTAAAGGAGTAACGCCAAGCCCAAGGGCTCGTTGTACGGGCTCCCCCTTACTACAAGTTATATTCGGCTCCTCCGATAACTTCCGTCGCGAGCATTTAACTTTCCACATCGCTCCGTTTCAAAGTGGCTATCAAGCACTGCTCGGACGCGAAGCTTTCGCTCGCTTTAATGCAATACCGCACTACGCCTAACTCACACTCAAGATGCCTGGTCCATGTGGCATCATTACAGTGCACGGAAATATCAAGCGATCTCTGCGCGCCGAAGAGAGTGAGGCTGCCTTGGCCGCCGCACACTAAAGGCGCTCGGACAAACGAAAGCATCCAATAGGTCGCCAAGACCTCAGATACAACTAATCAAGTCCGGTGCTGCTATTTATACAGAAATAAGTGGTCACACCCCTATTTGTCAATACAAGGGGCTCAACACGCGCAAACAAGTGGAAATTTCTTATCATCTTGAATTACACATGGTTTCTTTAAAAACTATCTTTTTGCACGACAACTTTTTCAGTTAACTTCCTCTCTTTTACAGACGATCATCGTGCTACAACCGTCCAGGATACGGCACAACGGAGACAAAGGCGCAGACGTGCAGCAGGGACCCGTTCCAAGGATTCTTTTTAGATTAAGACCCTGCGTAAACCATTTTTACTATCTCTTGTTGATACATATCCATCGTTGAGAAGGATGCTGACGTCTTGGCATATGGCCACGCTAGAACAATGCACTTACCTGGACGCAAGGGGCTTCTTACAAAGGCCATTATTTAGGCCCGGTTTATACCACAAAGACCGAATGCCTTAGGGAGTGTTCGGCGTCGCGAGTTTGGCCCTATATGCATCAGCTTCGAATCATTGTCTTTGGTCAAATGTTAGGTTTGCCTGGCTCCTCTATTTTGGTGCCTTACGTTCCGCTTTACCGGCTAAGGTAGCACCAGGAGAACTACTGCAATTGTGCCCTGGTTCATCCGGACGAGCACCTTAGTAGACAAAGCCGAAAACTGACTGTCATGATATAGCGTGAGACTGGTCAACCACTCGATGACCTGTGGGAATGTTAGAATTCCTCTGCCTTAACGAAGGGCCATTTTTCGGCAAGGCATGTACGCACCCCGGAACCGGGAGAGTGCGGAGCCACCAGGGGCTATCTAGTAGCCCCACTGTCAAACTCCTATGGCTAAGTGAAAGTTCTAAAGCATTTTAGTCCGGTTGCCTCGCTCGCTCCGCTATCACCTCCTTAATAGGACCAAGACATTGGGTCAAGTGCGAACGCGTGTTTTTGCGAGCACCTCCGCATTATATGCATGGGGGCTGAAGCCAACGACTGCAATCTTTCAGGTTATACACATGTATACATAAACGGCCGCCCAGGAGGCATCATATTACTTTCAGGCAAAAGTATAAAAATAGCCTTATAAAAATTTATAAAAGCATTTCGCTTACAATGAGATTACATATCACTCAAACATAATATTTTTTGAGCACTGGGTCTCTATCAAACGGCCACCCTCAAGAACTTCTTCAAAATAGTGCTCAGCAGCCTTTCGACCTATAGCCGAATCCCGCGCTGCAACATTGGTAGCATCCATCTCTGCCCAGTATGCCTTAACACGGGCAAAGGCCATCCGTGCGCCCTCTATGCACGCCGACCTCTTCATAGCATTAATGCGTGGCACCACGTCAAGGAACTGCTACACCAAGCTGAAATAGTTGTTCGGTTTTGACCTTCCCGGCCATAGCTGATCCACAACAGACCTCATAGAGAGTCTGGACAACCTGTTTAGTTCAACCCATTTGGCTAATTCGTCAGTCAATGAAAGTGGATGCTCGGGAGAATGGAATTGTCTCCAAAACAGCTTGTCTACTCCATGGTCTGTCTGACCCTGGAAGTACTTGGCCGCATCGGCAGCGCTCGCCGCCAAATCCATATACGCATCCTCCGAACTCCACAGCCGAAGCAGAGGGGCATACCGTGGATCTCCGAATTTCCTCCACAACATAAAGGATTTCCCAGCTACAATATCCCTGGCTTCCCGCAGCTCCTCCTTCTTCGCCCTCATAGCAGAGCGGAGATCCTTTTTCGTCGCAGCAGCCTTCTCAAGGTCCGATGCCTTCGCTTGGTTTTCCTTTTCGAGAACCCGGCAACGGTCGGCGGCGGCTTTTAATTCCATAGCCATCTTGTCTCGGGTCTCGCCGTGCGCGGCCTTCTCGGCTTGCAACTCTTCGGTCGCCTTCACAGCAGCCGCATTACCTAACCTCGCTTGTTCCTTGGCTCGGGCAAGTTCTGCCCGCAAGGCTTAAACAGTGGCAGCTCCATCAGTAGTCACAACATATTTAAGATACTGGCATCATGCTGCTCTTCCTATGTGGCGTTTACCAGATATTGACACTTACCCTGTGCCTCGTCAAGCCTTTTGTTAACAAGCTCGATGTCAGCGTCTGCCGCATCCAACTACCTTTCTAAATGGGCAAACTCGCTAGTCTGGCAAGCCACCGGAGCTTCCATCACCTGCACATAGAGGCAGTATGGTTATTACCTGGGAATATGATCCTCTATTCGTCGTCATTTCCGGCGACAACCAGAGTCTCAGGGGCTACTATCTACACAGGGCACACCTAGCATGTGCAGGACTATCATACATTCTTTTACGTACCTCAAAGCCTGTCAGTAGACTCATAAAAGCTTCATGCAATCCGCTTTCAGCGGACGATATTCTCTCCATCACCGTATTCATCAGCACATGGTGTTCATCTGAGATGGCCGCTCTCCCCACCATCTCCCTCAGAACATCCGATCGCACACTAGACGATGCCAGACTCTTTTGTTTGCTCTCTTCGGGAGCCGGACATTTGGAGCTTCGGGGGTCAACGGGATTATCTTCTAGCCTCATCAGACTCGGAGAGGCCCTCCGCGACGACACCTCAGGGTCTCCCGCTTCCGGAGCGGAGGAGTCCAGAGGAGGCGTTTCGCTCTCCATCATCTCTGGAAGAAGATCCCCCGAAGATGAGCTCATTTGAGAGGGGCTAAGTCCAGAACTGCAAAAATATATGCGGTGGTTATCTTCTCAGAAGAAAAAGATGGCATATCTGTACTATCAAAGGTGTTTCGGGTCACTTACGACTCATGGGAGGATTGATCCCCCCGCAGACTTTGTGCGGCAACAACGCCCTCCAAGGTGGGACCCTCTTTGGGAATCTTCTTCTCCTGTTTGGAAGCTTCCCCTTCCGAATCCCCGGGCGCAGTATTTTTTCTCTTCTTGTCGCCTTTCCTCATGGAGACGCTCGCTCCCTTGGCTAGAATGGGAAGCGTTGGGGGCCCGCATTCGCACGCATTATCCTCCACATTATCTTCCTTCAAGGGCTCTGGGCAAGGTGCGGTCTGGAGCATCTTTTCCAATACCGGATTTTCCAAACCCTCAGGGAGGGGGGCCGAACACCGAATCAACTTCGCCTTTGTTAGCCAGTCCTGGTCAAAAAGCAAACTCTCAGAGATAACTTCGTAACAAAGTAGAGAAAGTATGTTCGGTCGGAAGATGCCTTACCTGTTCGGCGGTGCGGTTGCTACTCAGGCCCACGTCCTCGGTGATTTCCGGACAATCCGTCTAAGGTCCGAAGAATGATTTGTACATCTACTCGTGCGTCAGGCCGAGAAAATTTTGAATGGCATGCGGTCCCTCGGGATTGAATTCCCACAGATGAAGAGCCCGACGTTTGCAAGGCTGGACTTGACGAACCAGCATAACCTGTATCACTACAACCAGACTGAAATATCCATTGAAGAGATCTTGAACGCGGCCTTACAGTATAGGCACATCCTTGGATGGCCCCTAGCTCAGGCCTCTGCTGATCCATGACATCAGTTGTGGTGGGGGGCCCGAGCAAAAAACAGGGGGCCGCCCACTTGGCACTTCTAGGAGCCGTGATGTAGAACCACTCCTGTTGCCACAATTCAGACACCTCTGGGATGGAACCTTTGGACCATGGAGCTCCCGCCATCTTGCGTATTGAGGCACCTCCACACGCTGCATGCTCCCCCTCGACCAACTTCGGCTTCACTTCAAAGGCCTTGAGCCATAGGCCAAAGTGAGGGGTAACCCGGAGGAAGGCCTCGCACACGATAATAAATGTCGAGATATTAAGAAAGGAGTCCGGAGCTAGATCATGAAAATCTAGCCCGTAGTAAAACATCAAACCCCTGACGAAAGGATCCAGGGCAAGGCCTAGGCCTCAGAGGAAGTGGGAGACGAACACGACGTTCTCGTTGGGTTCGGGGGTGGGCACGGCCTGCCCTCGGGGAGGCAGCCGATGCAAAATCTCGGCGGTCAGATATCTGGCCTCCCTCAACTTCTTGATGTCTTCTTCCATGACGGAGGAAGGCATCCATCAGCCTTGAAGGCTAGATCCGGACATGACTGGAGGTTCGGAGCACCTGACCTGAACTTCGGGCGTTTGAGCTTGAGGTAGGGGAAGGATTCGATTGAGCACGAGAGGGAAAAATAAAAGCCTTGTCCCCTTTATAAAGAGGGTGAATATCAAGCGTCCTCTCCGTGTTCGCTTGGACTTGCCTATAATCTAGGAGTCCTAGAAGCGGTTGGGTTACCCATGCGCGGAGATGGGACAGTAAAACAGTTCAAATAAAAGCTTGGCTGTGGTGTGATGTCGGACCATGGAATATGTCAGCAGATTAGATTTGTGTAAATATTATTCTCTTTATGGCAATATGTGGAAACTTATTTTGCAAATCCGGACACTATCTTTGTGTTCAAAATCTTCTATGAAGTACTTGGAGGAGGAACCCGCCTTGCAATGCCGAAGACAATATGCGCGCCGGACTCGTCGCCGTTGAAGCCTGGTTCAGGGGCTACTGAGGGAGTCCTGGATTAGGGGGTGTTCGGATAGCTGGACTATACCTTCAGCCGGACTCCTGGACTATGAAGATACAAGATTGAAGACTTTGTCCCGTGTCCGGGAGGTACTTTCCTTAGCATGGAAGGTAAGCTTGGCGATACGGATATCCAGATCTCCTACCATTGTAACCGACTCTATGTAACCCTAACCCTACCCGGTGTCTATATAAACCGGAGTGTTTTAGTCCGTAGGACAACATACACATCAACAATCATACCATAGGCTAGCTTCTAGGGTTTAGCCTCCTCGATCTCGTGGTAGATCTACTCTTGTACTACCCATATCATCAATATTAATCAAGCAGGACGTAGGGTTTTACCTCCATCGAGAGGGCCCGAACCTGGGTAAAACTTAGTGTCCCTTGTCTCCTGTTACCATCTGGCCTAGACGCACAGTTCGGGACCCCCTACCCGAGATCCGTCGGTTTTGACACCGACACCCGCCCCAGTACTGAGTGGCGTCGAGGTTATCTCACCAACAACTGCATAAAGGAGATTTCCGATGTCGGCAAACTCAGGTATTCCAGAACTGCAACGATAAAATTGTGACGACAACACCTCGGAGCTCAACTCCCCGGGACACTGCCACAACCCCTAAATGTCAGGAGGCACCAAGAACAATTTTCTTGTCACTAAACCATCGGAATGATTCCAAGATACCCGCGTGATCCTAAAAAAATTTCATGAAATTTGAGGAGAGAAGAGTCAAAACTCTACATCAGGATGCCTCACCAGAGCGACGAAGGGACTGAGAAGCAGGAGGTGGCCAGAGAAGGGTGGAGGTGGCGTGCACGCGGCGAGCACACGCCCGGCGTCCTCCTGGCAGCAGCATGAAGAAGACAAGGGAAGGATGTGGGCTGGGCCAACAGTGCTGGACCACAGCTTGGCCGCCAGGTTTGCTTTCTCTCTCTCTCCGCTTTCTGTTTTAATTTTGTTTTGTTTTCTAATATTTCTGCAAGTTTGCGACTTTTCTAAAAATACCTAGGCACTTCCAAAAATCACCAAACTGCTCATGCTCACTGTATGGAATAAACCCAACATGGAACATTTCAGTTTATGATTATTTGGACATTATTTCTTATATAACAAAAATAATTCCAACCCAAATATATTATTGATTTAAACCAAAGGCCCAAATAACTTATTTCTGTGACTCCAAAAATATTGGTTTGTATTTCACCTCATGCCAATATTTTCACAGAATAACAGGAACATTTTCTTGGACTCATTTGATGAGATTTAAATGTTGGTTATTTTTAGGGGGTTTCTAAGGCTTTGAAAATTCCTCAATTCAAATTTCATTTGAATTTAAACATGATGCACACATGGAAGGTGGCATAGGTCAGACCAGAATTAGGGATGTGACATTATCTATGGAATGCATTGCGGATTCAACTCGGAGAGTGTCTCCCTATAAACCCCTGCATATGCAAAGTTCACCTCCCCAACCGTGCTAACCAGATCACACACAGAAATACAAACCCCTTATGTCTCTATAACAGGCAGGCACACATTTCAAAACTGAAGTAGGAACATTAGAATCATATGAAATTCGTATTTGAACAAATAAACTAAGCAATTATGAGTGGAGTAATGTTTAGCTTCAAGGGTGGAGTGTTGGTACTGCGACACAAAGAAAGTAGGCAGATTGTATTCCATGTAAAAGATCGAAACCTATGTAAAAGCTGGAAATGACACTTTCTTTCTATACAATGCAGTGTTCGTTAACCACACATGATGGAAGAGATCACATAGAGAAATACTATTCACTCATGTCTATGGTTCCAGTATTTGGAAACAGGGTGGTCCACCCTAAAAGAATATTGACAACAAATATGACAAGGCAAGCATAGATGTAGTGACTCAATCATGTACTTCTGAGCTTACTAGGACAAGTATGCAGAATTGTAACTGCAGTAAGAGACCGTCCAAAATCTGAATGAAGAAGTTTGTCTAGCACTTATTGTTTGCAACTAATCGACGTGAATAATTGGATATTATATCGAATGAGTAAGAAAGACAAGTAAAATTGTCAACAAACCTGGCTTGCAGTAGTAATCTGGGTCAATGTCACCAAGACCAACAATCCAAAATGACTAGTTTCTGTTCCAAGGGCCAGAATTTTGAAAACCCCGTGAACTTTAGAGGTACTAAAGATTACCGAAATACATCTGAACCATTAAGTTTAGGTAGCAATGAGCACACAACAAACCCTAATGACAGTCCTGCCTAATGAGTAATGAATCAATTAGAAAATGGGTGATGAGGAGTGGCTGCTGAGTGTTGAGGACGTATCTCAGGATATATCGGGTTGACTTGGTGGGTGCTGCACGCCTGAGCCCTGAATGGACTGGGAAAGTAGGCACGGCGGTGCACCCCGGCAGCGGTGACGCTGTTGGGCGAGCGGCTCCTGGCCTCCTGTTAGTCCGGCGTCTCCTCCTAGAGTCATGACTTCCGGGGACGGCAAGTCACCGGCGAGCCAGGCGGCTGGGGGCGAGTAGAGATCGGAAGCGCGCAGCAGAATAGAGGGGAATCAGGGCCTGGGACAACCCAAAATCCAGGGTGGGCCGTCCCACCATGGGCACCCTATAGAGATACACACCCGAGCGGCGAACATGCATTTTCAAAACTAACTTACGAACATTTAGCTAACCAATTAAACAACTCTGTTTTAATAACATATGATTCGTATTTGAAAAACTAAGCTTGTTTAGATTGATGGGTGGAGCAGTGTTACTATGACACGAAGCACGTATTCTGATCGTATAGTGATCATAAAAGGGGGGAACTCTAAGCATATTTCTGTAGCAAAAGAGGGTTTCCCCTCCAATTTCTATTAAAGAAACCACCACGGAACCAACATGATCAATTAAAACCTAAGCATGATCAATTAAACCGTATTATGGATGTGCCATGGCAGATTTGAACCTGCAAATCGGAGAAATGATATTTGGAATCCATTGTTTGCTTCGAACTAAGAAGTAAATTCTAAGAGCTGAAAAGAAAGTAGAGTAACCAAGTTAAGATCTATTTTCTGGTTGAGATAAAAGGTTTAGGAAATATGAAGTATCACCTCTCTTGCGGCGCCGTGTAGGCATCGGGGGTGCGATTGGTGTCGGTGGCGTTGAAGAAGATCTGCGACGGTAGACGGGTTCATCGAGGGATAAGTCCCGTTGCGGTTGAAGATAAGGTCATGTGAGCGGCCCCGACAAAGAGGACGACAGCGCCGATGAAGCGAGAGGACGCGATGCAAGGCTATTGGTCCATTGCCGTGGATGAGAAACATCCATCTCTAGTAGTGGACGACGCGGTCTTGGTAGGCGCTCCGGCATGGTGGAGGACGGTTGCGATGGATGTGGTGGAGGAGGGCGGCGATGGATGGGGTGGCGGACGAAGGATGGTGTGGGGATGGGGTGTTCTTGCATGGACGGTGTATGAATGGGAAAATGGAGGGACAGGTACGGGGAACCATGTTTTTGGGACGGACCTGTCTGAAATATGGGAAAGTTACGAACTTAGCCCCCGTTTAAAATTTGGACGTCTCGTCAGTTGGGGATAGGACGGTAATCTCGCATCTCGCCAATATTTGCCCAGAGCGATTTTGGGCAAGGAGAGGGATTTTGGGCTGACAGGTAGGGCGGTTGTGTCATGTCTGAGTGAAGTTATAAACCTACCCCTATTGAAAATATTTGCCTACATTGATTTCGGCCGAGTCTAGTTTGTTTTGCCGCCCACCGTGTATGAATGGGGAATGGAGGGAGAAATAGAGGTCTTTCGGATGAGCTTGAATCAAATGAGTTTTTCCGCCCATGTTTGATGCCCACCGTGTCTGAATGGGCTCAGAGATTGTCATGTCACGTCTAATTGAAGTTACTAACCTACCCCTATTTAGAGCAGTGGAAATCGGGCCGATGGATTGTCCGTGTAATGGGTAGACAGTAATTTACATCTCCCAAACACTTGGCTTCGGGCAGCCGACGTGGGAGTGGACATTTTACTGCTTCTTTCGAATTTTGGGACAATAAGCATCCACATTTACCCGGGCAACTAAATTTGAATCCATTTTGTATTCCTATATGAATCTTTATAAATCATTCTATGTGTTTTTATATATCTTCAAAAGGACGACAAAGATGTATTCCACTGTCATATATGAATATGGTTTACAAATGCCGATAGTCAAATTCAGAAACTAGAATCAAGTTTAAGGTGAATTCGAATATTTGGAACACTTTATGTCCAACTCAAATGTCACACGCAGCATAATGTGTACTCGCATTTAGATATGTGCACAAGCGATGTATCAAGATTCAAATACTGAGTCAATCAACCAAGAATGTGCAGAACTAACAGACATATAAACACTTATAGAGTATATGGATCAATAATATCAACTAACATACATAAGCCAGGCCGCTATATATTTTTTTGGCTACAACAGCATCCTTTTTTAGCCAGCATCTTGGCCCTTTCTGATGCGTGCCACTTTTGGTCCATCTATACTACTACTATTGCTGAAAGCACATTCAGCCCGATTGGCATATTTGTGGGTCTGGCACAGCAATCCAAATGAAATGTCTCCGAGTCTTATCAATTAATACAGACTTGTGCTCAAATAAAATTACAAACCAAAAACAACAAAACAATTATTACATGATCTCTAAAACAAATGCTTTGATTGATTACATGAATAGACAACACAAAGGTTATTCAACTATGGAAAGAACATTTCACCTATGATTTACCAAGTAGGAATTTAATTTTCTTTTTTCCTTCAGGACCTAAACAATCTGGTCAGTCTTAGCTTGCTTTGTTTTGAAATCCACCAAATATTTAATGGTTGTCGTGAGTACTTCTTGTGATTGTGTTGTTTGCTTCCTCAACATGTCAACTTCATCTCTAAGTGCAGAAGCAGAATCTCTTTCTACCACTAGTTTAGCCTCTAGAGCATCAGCAGTTGGCAATTCATAATGCATGATTGGGCAGGTGCCACTGCTATGGGATGAAGCAACGTCCATGGGGACCTCGCTCTTTGATCTTGGTCTCAGAATGTAAAGAGTTTCGATTGGATTCAGAAAAGCTGAAGTTAGCAAAACATCTCAACTGGGATTTATAATAGCAAACCAGTTAAAAAACAAGGAATTAAAGAGTTTCAATTGGATGCTGAAAAGTAGTTATTAACATCATTGTAACCCGCTGTTGCAGCAGCAAAGCAGTTAAACAAACAAGTAGATATTTAAGTTAAGGCAAACAGGTAATTCTTAAGAGAAAGTATCAAACACGTAGATAGGCGCAGTCTACAATATGATTAACAGGCTGTGCCATTATGCAATCAGTAGCAAACTAAATTAAGCCAAGCAATGTAATTGAACAATTTTGCAATAATTGGCTAACTAAATTTTCGAGAAGCAGGTAACTAAACTTACGCTAGTTCTTTGTACACGCACACTGCAACTTCTTTTTTGCTTACAAGGTTGTACGAAGGAGTCCATGGCGTCAATTGCTTGGATACGCAGTCCCAATACTTCTTTCTTCCCACACTGCATGGGTAAGTCGAATGGTTAATCTGGTAAGATGGTGCGTCCTGATATGTTATATGAGGACATGTAGTCAGATTAGTTGTAGCCAAACACATCACACTGGCTTTTACTGTATATTTCATGCGATTACTTTTGGCATATCGAGATCTAAGCAATCTACAATAGGATGAAAAGACTGGCATCCTTCACATTATTGGCGAACTCAATTCATAGAAACAAGTAATTCAACCATTCCGTGAGTAAATCAAAAGCGTCACTGGAATATTTTTCACTATCCAATCATACACGCAAAAAGGGGCGACGCCACCATAGGGGCTGGTATGGGCGGCCGACTTAGGTGGCTGGAAAGTGTGCACCTAGTTTGAGTCATCCATGTTGGCCCATGCTAGTTTTGTCTGTCCCAACGCACGAGCAGGCAATGTAAAAAATGAAGAAAAATGTTTCAATTTGGATGGGCCAATAATATAAGTGCAAGGCAGGCCCAATAGCAGGCTCGCGGCCCAAACGAGCGCCTCCCATATCGATCGACAGTAGGAAAAATCCCAATTCATTCGCTCCAGCCTCCAGTCTGGTTCGCTCCTAACCTAGCCGCCGCTGGACAGACCGACACAACACTTCCTCGCGCCCTCGTTGGAGGGCGGTCGCCAGGCTTCAAGCGAACGGAAGGACAAGAAAATGAAGATCCAACCATGGGTGTAGCCTGCGTGGGAGGCAGCGGCGGCAACACGGGCATGGCATCGAGCTTGCGCAAACGGACAGTTGCAGCTTGCAAGAGTAGCATGCGCAACGAGCAGGTACATCACATCCCTGATTATATCTAATTCAACTCTTCAATTTTTGGCCAATACTTAAACCTGACGTTGTTGTAAAACTTCTTTTACGTAGGGAATCTAAGAGACAATGAAACCAATTTCAACTTATTTTATAACTCCCCCAATCAATACTGAACTGACTGAATCTGATGTATCTGATCAAGTTGCCGTTGCAAACATACAAGCTCATGTTGTTCTTGAGCCTGAAGTGTCTAATGAATATACTGCTAATGAAGGATTTGATGCAAACATTTTACATGCTCCTGGTGATGAACATATAGTGTCTAATGAGGGATCTAATGCAAGCATTTTGCCAGCTCATTGAAGGATTTAGTGTCTAATGATGATCTACTATGTTGAGAGAGACAAAGATTTGCACGCATTGATGACAAGCAAATTATAGTGCATTTTCATAGCTTGAGGAAACGTCGAGGCCATCTACTAGAAAGTCCCCGTATCATGACAACATAGCATAAATACTGTTCTAATCTGTTGTTTGAAACTATTGGCATACTTGTGCAGGATAGATATATTGATATGTAGTTTGCGCACTAGTTATACGTGCAACTACACTTTGATATTTTCAGCCAGAGAACGAATAATTCAAGCAGGTACAGACCATGTTTGTAGTCCTTGTATACCATGTTGCATTTTGTGTTTTTGGTGCTTGCATCATTTAGTGTTTATAATATGAACTACTTTGAATCATTAGCTGGTTTTCAAAGTGCATGTAGCTTCACATTTCTCAAGTTATGTTGATTTCCAGAGTGCAAGTGCCTTCGTATTTTTTAAGTTAAATGTTCACCCCTGGTAACTTGAATTCATGGATCAGCCACTGCACACAAATCATACACGAATGCCAGTACGAAATAAATGAAATGCAGGGACTTACGCTAGCTCGTTGTACAGGCTCACTGCAGCTCTGCTTGCGCTTGGGATGTTCCATGTACAAGTCCATGTTACCACTTGCTTGGATGTGCAAGCCTTGTGCTCCTTGCATCACCCTCTGCATTTTTGACACGGCGAATGGTTGATCAAATAAGAGGAATCGACCTTGATGTTGTATCGGAGGACAGATACTTACAAGGTTATACGGGTGTGCAGGATGTGTACCAGATCCCGTAGCGCCGTCATGCTTCGCTAAAAAATGGATTTGCTTGTTTCAGATGATATCTCAAAAAGAAATAAGAGTTAAAGTCAGAGTTGCATATGCGTGTAAGCTAAGAGAGCAGTGAAAGGATATCCAAACATCGTCGGAACAGTGCACAAGGGAGTGATGTGTGGATACCTAGTTCGGGCCGGTGTTTGGGCATGCTCGCCTAGATAGAGTGCGGGTCACTTCAGAGACGTTGAGGGTGATGAGATGGCGTTGGCTGGCTGCGCACGGATGCAGATCTTGAGTGGCAGCGGAGTGCTACGATGCAGTGGATGAGACCGTTGGTGAAGCCCCAATGGCCTCGGGGGTGGAGGTGGGACGATGAGCTCGGTGAAGTAGCCATGGTGAGGTGGGAGACGGCGTCGGTGAAGCGCACCTGATGTGGTGGAACTCGGTGTCTCTGAGGCACGTCGGTTGACGCGGCCGACGTTGTCGGTGGACCACCTGGTGCGGTGGACAAGGGCGTAGATGAGGTAGCTACCGTGCGGTGGTGAAGCGCGACCGTCGTCTTCGTCGTCGTCGTCCGGCACAGAGGTGGGGAACGGTGGGGAAAGAGATGAGACGAGGGGCGATTCGAGGGTTGGCGGCAAATTAGGGATTTGAGCAAAATCTAGGCGCGGAAGGGGACGATGGAGAAGAGAGATTTTGCAAGGCTGGAATTGGGGCCGTGAGATATTTCAATCCAAACATGGAAGAGCGGACTTATATTGTCGTCATCCTATTTTTGGGGGGAGGGGGGGGCTGGGTGGCTGGGTGCTACGCGTCCGTCCGACACACGTGACCACCGCGACAGGACTATGCTTTGGTGCCTTAAGACACCTGCCTTTGTGTCGATGACATTTGTGCCCAACAAGTGGCTGGCCCAGATGTCAGTGACCCAAAGGCAGTTGCCTTTAAGGCACCGAAGTAGCATCCACCTCGACACGACCCTAGTCTGCCTGGTGCGCCTACATTTCAGAATGCAAACGAATCTTCTTTCATTTGCAAACGAATCTATATGTATTACCATGCCCGTGTTTTCCTTGGAATAGTCATTCGAAACAAGATACTCCATCCATTCACTTTTGTAAGTCGTATCAGACAACTTAAAATGATTTTTTTTGCACATTGTCTAAAATGTCTTCATGGTCTTATAAAAGTGAACAGAGAGAGTACTATAAATTAATTAATGAGGAGTTATTTCATAAAAATCAAAACGGTACCCACGCTAACGTGGATTAGAGTGTGTGTCACATAATTAGTTATTTGAATTAGAGTGTGTGTCACGTAGTTAGTTATTTGAATTAGAGTGTGTGTCACGTAGCAATCTTTAATTCTAACGTGGATTTCGCATTTCACTGTATCCACGCTACTTTTTTAATACAAATTCATATGTATATGATGAACACCATGGTAGTGAGAAAACTTTTGGATGGATTAAAACATATGACCTACAAAATACCACAACAAACTGAGTCAATGTCAACTTTTCGAAACTTACTATGACACGAATTCGAAATAATTACCCGTATGCCTGGTCCTCGGTTCAAATCTTACAATGTACACCGAATTGAAACATCGATATTAAGTCTCGTACTATGTACATTCAAATGTTGTATTTAGCCCCCCCCCCCCCGCACAAACACTACATACTTCCTGTATCGGTCAATCTTCCTCTCCTAACCACCTTAGGAAGCTATCGGTTTCCAACACACGTTCATTCTTTCTCTCCATGTTTCGATCTCTAAGTCTCTCAACTACACAACCCCTTTTTCCACTCTGTTACCAAATGTATTTACCTCACACACCCGCCATTGCACCCCATGCCGAGCTCTCTCTCTCTCTCCCCCTCTCCCTCTCACCCTCTCATGCTAAATACATGCATTGCCTATCTAGCCAGCCCAACCTCTCGTGCGCACACACGTTGTATATCTAGGTCACTCCCTCAAGACTGTCTCACTCTTTCTTCCACATGGCGAGCCACACTCGCTCAATCTTGCTCTCTTTATCTGAGTCTCGCTCAACCTCGATTTCTTTCACACACAAATGATATATCTCCCTGTTCGGGCCTCTATCGACACACTCTATACTCACTCACGCAGATTGTCTATCTAGGTCAGTCCATCCATGCCGCCGCCACTCTTTCGACCTCATGGTGGGCCATGCTCACTCACTCTCTCTCTCTCTCTCTCTCTCCGTATGTCTTGATTGACCTTGCTCTTTCTCGGACAAAAATGATATATCACCATGTTTGAGCCCAATTCGACCTATTCACATTGTATACTCACTACTAGGGAAAAGCCTAGCAGCAGCGAGGGTTTTGGGCCTCTCAGTAGCGCGGGTGCCGGCGCTACTAATAACGCGCTACAACTAACGTATAGCAGTAGCGCCTGTTGTCCCACGCTACTGCTATACATGAATAGCTGTAGCGCTCTTTGGGAAAGGGCGCTACTGATATTATCTGCAGCGCTGTTTGCTGGGACGCGCTACTGGTAAGGAGGCGCTATTGCTAAATTTCCCCCTCGCTACTACTAGTTTATTTATTAGATTTTTTCCTGCATATTTGTTTTGTATTTGTTTTGTATTTGAATAGACTTTATATAATAATCTTTAGCATATCATACACATACAAATGTAATCATAGCATATACATACAATTAGTCTCATCAAATCATGTCATCATCATAATCATCATCCAACACAAAGTGGTCTCTTGTCATCATCTCGAAAATAGCGATACAAGTCTCGATTACTTGCAAATACATCGTCATCCATCTAAACAATGATATACGCGAGAAGAGCTATCACTTTGAGAACATGAGTTCGTATCCCTCTCTCGCATTAGTGTGAACCTAAACTAACTACTGCCTGTCGCTCGAAAACCGGAAACTGGTACACCTGGGCGGCCTAACACTCCGGCCACTTGTCGTATATATACTCTTGGCGTAGCACTTCTTCGCCATCTATGATCTATGCACCTGCATCATCACATGAGTCGATGATATGCAACATATATAGTTGAGCAACAGAAAGAGACAGACTTGGCAAAAATAGAAACAACATATCATAAGCATAAATAACAAAGTTCATCGTACCCCAAAATGCCCTAACTAGAGTGATTTTCGCTAGTCGAGGAGGAGGACGGTTTAATTACATCAGAAATAAAGTTTCACCGTGCATAACTCAAAGATTTGACATACAAAAAGTATGGACTAAACGGACACATTGTCATATATCGACAATCACTCCAACATGTCGTTCCATCCATCCAAGTCAGGGAGATAGTCCCCGAGCCTAGTGAAAGGCTTCAGGTCGAGACGCTGAGAGGCTATCCATGTTCGGACGTCTTCCCGCGACATTTGTCCTTCACCGTAGAACATCCCTGTTTATCCGATGACCTCCTTCATGATGATTTGGGCAAGTTTGCGCTGGATGTTATAGAACTCAGCTCGAAGTCGATGATCCTCGATATCTCCTATGTCCTTTGCCCATTGCAGAATATGGGCATCACCGGAGGAAGGTGCCGTGCGAAGGTTCTGGTGATCCCGTCTATACTCCAGCATGTGGTGTAATCCTTTTTGTGAATGTTCTTCGACAAGTCCAAGTAAAGAGCGTGGGAGAATCGGGGGTAGAGGATGATGAGGACGGCATGCCCGCCGCTGCGCAAAATAAGTCCTCAGATTAATTAGCCTCCACCATGCAAATGAATGATTGAAATCGAAGGAAGGATAGCAGCGCGGATGACTTACACGGGATGATAAGGCACGAGAATCGCCCCTTGTCCTTATTGGGGAGCATGAAACTGGCGATGTAATCCCTCGCATATTCATGGTGCTTTGTGCAGACTCCCAAGAAGCCCTCGTGCTTGTAGTATGGGTCAGCGACACAGATATGAGATATCTGCTCAACCCCGATGACGTAGTTCACGTGCAAGGCATAAAGGCAGACAAACGTAAAATCCAGCTTCTTCACGTGAAACATGTCGAATATGTAATCGAATTGAAGGAAGAACTTATCCGCTGGGAAGCTGTAGACGTACGACATTTGCCGCGGAACGTTAACCACGTAGAGTGGGTATCTTGGATCTTTCGAGGCGATGAGGTCTTTCTCTACCCACAACACATCGTCATGAAGTCTCTTTAGATCGCCGAATCTGGACCGTAGTGCTGTTGCAGGTAGGATTGGTTGACCGGAGATATGCCATTTATCTGCATCGGGGATATCTATACGGTCCTGAAGCCGAGGCTGCTGAGGCAGCTGGATCATAGAAACAGCTTTTTTTCCTTTCCTCGCTCTATTCCTAAACTTCTTTACTACCGGAGGGTTGTCCATAATACATTGAGACGGCAATTCAGGCACCGACTCATGACGCTCAAACCCTGAGGAGGCGCCAGTATAGACATACTATTTAGCAACGCCATCGTCGTCCTCGTCCTCATCCATGGCGATGTCATCAGCGACTATTGGAGCCTCCTCCTTACCCCGTCACCTATCACCCAACCCGACACCCGACACTAATTGGGTAGGTGGGGTGTTGATGTTCATACCTTGCTGAGGCTGCGTGCTCGTGGGTGTGCTCCCGGCTGCCTCCAGACGAAGCAGACTCTTTGGCTACAAAAGGACCCACCCAGCATTGCAACAATCACCAAGTCGCCGCGGTGTCTCATCGTCATCCCCCAGTAGTACTGGAGGAGGCAAATTCTCGTGGCCCGGTTTGACATTGGCCACAGAAACATTGAAGATGTTCGGGGGGATCAGCCGGCTATGGAACAATGGTTCCTTCGGCTCCATTATCGTCGCCTTCCCCACGTCCACCTTCTGGTCACCGATGGTGTACAATATGGTGCACGGGGTTTCGTCGGCTTGCAAAGAAAAGTCTGCGACGTGAGACATCTGAAAGGCAACGAAAACGGGAGATTATACATTTATATTGAAGGGGACCGATGTGACAGATACCGTGAGGGTGTCGAGCTCAGCCAAAGATGAAGCACCGCCTAGCACGTCCGGTCCGGGAGCCGGTGCAGCTGCAGGTGCTGGTGCAACGCTAGTGGAGCTGCTCCCCGCCAAGAAGTCGGTAAGGGGAAAGTCCGCTGCATTTTTTTTCTAGATTTTGCCTGGTCCAATTGAAAACAGCCGGAACCAAGGTAGTAGAAATATCTACAGCCACCTGTTTTACGGCAGCTACCGTTGTTGCGACTATCTGCGTTGATTTCTTCTCAACCGCAATCTCAACCCTCTTGTCGATGTTTTCTTCATTTAACCTCTGTCTTTCCTTTCTCTCCTCCGTGGTCTCGTGGTAGTACTTCTTCCATGTGGCGCCGTCTCCGACACCGTGCACGCGTCCATACGACAGTCGAGTATCCACCAGTTGTTGTTTCAATATGTTCAACGCCCGGTTGAATGGAGTGTCCCACTTGGGCCTCGCCAATGCCTCAGACGGCGAGTCGCTTTCGTCTGCAATCCTGTGCTGCTCTCTCTACAAAAGGCACAAGGATCATTTACAAATATGACTAACATGTGCAGTTGAATTGATCAGAAACTAAAATTACCAGCAGTCTAATGAACTTTGTAATGACCGGTGTTGTCTCGTAAACCTTCTTCACTGGGTCCCAACGGTGCCGGGCCCTGAGGACGTCACGCTCCTGCGGGACGGTGAACTCCGCCAAGGGGTCTGGGATGCCCAGACTCGTGGCTTCCGCGTCCTCCTTGGCCCATTTGGACCTCTTTCCGCCGTAACCACGGCTTCCGAGGTGGTGGATCCCAAAGTTCCGCTCTTGAAGCCCCTTCATGTACTTAGACTTTTTTTTGGCATCTTCGGCCTCGCAAGCCTCCTTGAATATATGAAACTGCTCTTCCATGATAGTCGGATTATCCTTTACAATCTCGGAGTAGGGTTCCTTCTTGTCGATGATCCTTGCTTTCACTTGATTTTTCCAGGCGGCCAACGCGTCGCTAAACTTGGTCATGGCGTGTTTGTTTATCTTTGTCATTGTCGGGTCCTCATCTGGATCTTTATAATCCTTCTCATTCCGGCACATGAACAAGAATATCTGGTGAAACTTCTTTAGGAGGGAGATCCTCATATTTTCTATCTTCTGTAGTTTCTCATTGTTGATGGTGGCAGTTGTCCGTATGATGCAGCCTATTTGATTGCCATAGCATCGACAAGCTTCCTCGGGCGCCGTTGGCTCAAAATTGCCGTCGTCCACCTCCGTGACCACCACTCCAGTAGTCCTGAGTTTGTTAGGAACCCGTTACCTCTTTGCTTTCGGTTCTACACCGGCTCCACTCCCCAATGGCCGGGGGCGGGGGATGGGGGAACCGCTGTTTAAGTGAAACGTAACGGTAGCGCGTTTCCGAAAACGCGCTATAGCTAAGTTAGCTATAGCGCGTTTCCTAAAATCCGCTACTACTATTCCTTTCTCCTTTTTTCCCTTTTTTCTTTACATTTTATTTTTTTTCCTTTCTCCTTTTTCCATTTCTTTCATTTTCATTTACTTTTCTACTTGTTTTTCACTTTATTTTATTTCCGGTAGCAGCAGCGCCTTACACGTAAGCGCGCTACTGCTAAGGAGAGTAGCAGTAGCACTTGGCTAGTATACGCGCTACTGCTAGGTTGGGCTAGCCATGCGTGCCCAGTTCAAACATAGCAGCATCGCTTTTCGCTAGTACGCGCTACCGCAAAAGTCATAGCAGTAGCACGGTTTATTTACGTGCGCTGCTACTAAGTAGCAGTAGCGTTTGATTTTGTTCAGCGCTACTGGTAAGATTATGTGTATAGGATTTTCCCTAGTAGTGACTCTCTCACGCACATCGTCTATCTAGGTCACTCTCTCCAACCCGTCTCACTCTTTCGATCGCACGGCGACCCTACGTGATTGGTTGACCTTGCTTCCTCCCACGAACAAAATATATCTACACGTCTGTGACTGGATTATCTCTCAAGCTCTATCTTACAGCCCTCACCCTTGCCAAAAAGCTCAATCGGACAATATCTCTCCAGAGCATATATATTTGTTCAATGAATCTCGGACCACACTTTGTCTCTCTATCTATATGTCTCTCGATTGACCCCGCTTTCTCACACCGTATCTTCCACGCGTTGAAGCTACTACTTCTCCATCCCTCGCAAAGCCGGAGCTATTTACATTGCAAGGGGCACTCCAACCTTGGATTAATTTGTGTAGGCATTTATTCCGGTCGGTTTAGATTATATTTTCGTAGCATTCGGCCCACAACTACTCCGAACACCGTTTCAACGCACGCAACTCCCCTAGTTGATTTCCCTCTGGCTCGGTCATCGCTCTCTCGCACGTCCTTTCTCGCCTTCACCATCGCACCATGGTATTATTGAAAAAACTATGTTGTTCACTTTAATTATTATAAATAAGCTACAAAACTACACACCGATAGTCCACTTGAATGGAACAAATTTCGACCCACAAATTAAAGTGCTACAAACTACACACCGAGGGGCCCACATGTCATGAAACACATTTGGACCCATATACAAATTAAAAAAATAAAGGATGAGGATTAAACATGCGACCGGGCCTTCATGCCGCACGTCAATAGGCAACATACATAGAATAGCAATGTTTGTTGTACCCCCTTCGTTCACATAATGTTTTTATATTACCACGACCCAATTAATGGATAACATGTAATATTATTTTTAGTACTATTCGCCTTCACTTACTGGTGGGTTCCATGTGTGCTCTCTCTCTCTCCTCCCCTTTTGCGTTTAGATGCACGGGCAAACAGGAAGAACTCGCGGGTGATGTTGCCGTTGACCATATCTGGACGCGTTCACAAGTCATGACACTAGTTTCACGTACTAGCAGCACTAGTTAGTGTGTACGTGCAATGCACATTAATTTGGAAGTATATTAAGTGCATGCGGATATTAACTACTAGGATATTATTTGCGTGTTGTCATGTGATTAGCACTATTTTCGGCATGAAATTAACTGCACGCTAAACGTGTTGAGCGCTCGACATGGAAGCAGTCTAGGTCGTTGGATGAGAAGGAATACATGTGGCTTGATGATGTTTTATATTTAATTTGATACGGCTCTAGCAGAACATTCAATCGATCAAACCATACATTTCGTTCAATCTGACTCTGACTTTAAAGTATACGACGATCGATTTAAAATAAACGGAAATGATAAACGTTTGGATTTTAAGCATGGCAATCCGAATGTTTTTCATGGCAAATTTAGATTACGCGGCGGCGGCGGGGGCGTCTCGCGGTGGGAAGCGGCTAATCTGCCGTGCTTTGTGTGTCATCGGGCCACTGACCGACGGCGACTGCGACATCTTGCACCGTTGTTGGCATACTCCTAGACGTTGGCCTAGCTTCAAGGAAGGCTACAATGTTCTGGACTTCAAAGAGAGTCAACTTGCGGGAGGAGGCGACTAGCGTTGGGGGAAGGAAGTGGTCGACGACGGCCATCCATGCCGCTGAGGGGGGCATTGGCACCCGCGCAGGACAGGCGCAGTCAACGGCGCGGCGGAGACATTCATGTGGACGAGCACCGGCACGGGCGCGCATGTCAGTGCACGCGCATGCGCATGCGCTGGGAGGTGCACGGGCACCCGCACGGGCGTGCGCGTCAGCGCACTCGCAGGCGCATGCGCAAGCAGGTGCATGGGCGCGTGAAAGTCCGCGGGTACCTCGTGGAACCCCGTGGGATCAAGCTCGGCGACAATGTGCGGCTCCTAGCCCATCAATGCCAGAGATGGGCACTGGCGCAGTCAGGGCGACGGGAGCCGGAACGGGAGTGGGGACAGGCGCGGCGTCTTCCCGCAAGGCCAGTTCAAGCTCGTCCCAAAGTGCCTTATGTTCTTGAGACTCCGCCTGGGTGTCTTCCTCAGGAAACTGGAACACTAAGGGCAGACCATCGTGATGCGGCATGGCGTACCTTTAGGTCAGGCTAGTTGGAGGTAGACGACAGGAGAATCGGAGAGGAATAGAGAGGATTGTAGCGATACCGGGTTGTGCGGGGTTGATTTTAAACTGTGGCGCCGGAGACATTAAAAGTGGGAGCAGTTGGGACGACGGTGGGCGGTGGAGGTTGGTCAAAGGGCTCGCCTCCCGGTGAGCCTGCACAGCGGTCTGCTCGCACGCCTCCCGCCGACTCACACGCTTGCTCGGACGGCACCTGCCGATGAGAAGCGGGGACTCGTGGCGGCACGTAAACGCCCATGGTTTCAATAGTGAAAGCGTTCGCCTTAACGTGATAGGTCTTTGTTCCAAAATATCTTGGCTCTTCATTTGTGCAACTTGTCATAAGCAGCTTGTCTCAAATTGAAGAAAAAACTTACGAAGTAATATTTGTGCCATATCACGTGACCATGCTTAGTTTCAAGAATTTATGCTCACTTTTGGATTTTCTAAAATTTAAGATCCAGGATTCGAAACAATATCATAACCTGCATCATGCAATATATTTTCAAGTCATACATCTGTCCTGTTGTATTTCTTAAGAAAGGATTTGGTCAAACTTTTTTCTTAGTTAGACTTCAGACAAGTTATATATGCAGAGTAAAAGGATAATCCATCCGTACCAGTGCATTGCCTGATATATTAACTCAAGTACTAGGCACGAACAAACGGGCTCAATTCTATGCTCATCCTGGTGTAGTAGTAGTAGTACTAGGCAATGCAGTTGACGGGTGACCTTGACGAGCGGCGACCGAGGGAATTGAACCGTATTCGGCACGGTAGGTAATGTTGTCTAGTTACTAAAGCATCCCTCCGTTGTTCATCGGTAGTCATTATGAACCTGGGACATGAGAGGAATTTCCTAGGGCTGGAATTCTAGCCGCCAGATATTTCGACTTGAAATGCTGAGGCTCGACTGGTTGGGTTTGCCTAATGTGCGTACCACGCATGCCACCGAAGGACACGAGCCCAATTTTTTTAGGATCAACATGAGCCAAGGTCTGGCTGGTACGCCGTTGGGTCCTACCATTCGAGAATACGAAAAGAACCTTTTAAATTGCCGAACGAATCTATGTGTATTACAACACCGTATTTTCCTTGCAAATACTAATCTCAACATGGTAATTGATTTATGACGAGTTGTTGAATTAGAGTGAGTTTGTGATATAGTGATCTCAACGTGGATTTCACATTTCATGGTATCCCTAGTAAGTTTTCCAATGCAAATTCAAATTTAAAAGACAAACAATATGGAGGTGAGAAAACTTTGTATGTATCAAGCATACACTACTAGGGAAAACCCTATACACAGAACATTAGCAGTAGCGCGGGATAAAAACGCACGCTGGTGCTAATTAGCAGCAACGCAGTATTTAATAGCGCGTTGCAGATACAGTTATAGAAGTAGCGCACCCGAGTACAAAAGCGATACTACTAAAATTCCCACGGCTTAGCCGATAGGCTACACATAGTAGTAGCGATCTACGTGGAACCGCGCTACCGCTACTTGTTTCATAGCAGCGCATTTACGGACAAAGGAGCTACTGCTAATGAAAATAAAATTAAATGGAAAGCAAATAAAAAAGAGAAGGAATAGCAGTAGCGCTTGTTAGGAAACGCGCTATAGCTACCGTAGCAGCAGCGCACTTCCTGGAACGCGCTACTGCTACTTTTAACTTAATTAACCGCGCGGTTCGTTCTTCCCCACGGCCACTTCCCCCAAATCCCTACTCCTATGCTGTCGCCGCCCTGCATCGTCGTCGGCCGCCACGCACGACCCGTCGCTCTCCGCACACCTTCGACGCCACACCCGCCCCGACCGTGACCTCGACACCGTCCCCGACCCCGACCTCGACACCCCCCCTACATCGCCGCCCTCCATCATGCGCCCGCCGCCCCGACCCCGTCCCCAACCTCGACCCTGCGTGCCCCTCTCCCTAACTCCGCCGGTGCCAGAGGTGAGCACGCCCTCCTCCTCCTCCTCCCCTACCTCTGCCTAGCTTGGGTTCTTAGGGTTAAATTTCTGAGTTCATCTAATTAGTTAGGGTTCATCAAATTACATGCTAATTATGACAGTAGTTGTTAAGTAGATTTAGTTTTAGAGTTCATCGAATTAGTTAGGATTAAATTCTAGAGTTTATCAAATTAGTTAGGGTTAAATATTAGTAAGTGTTTAATAGAATTAGTAAGAAAATTAATATAACTAGCTGAACTAGTTTATTTTTAGTAAAAACTAGTTTATTTTTATTCATAGTAAGTGCTTAATTGAACTAGTTGAGTTAATACAACTATTTTATTTTTGGTACGAAAATTAATAGAACTAGTTTATTTTTAGTAAGTAAATTAATAAACTAGTTGAACTAGTTCAATTAATAGATCTAATGCATTTTTAGTAAGATAATGAATATAACTAGTTGAACTACTTTACTTTTAGAAAGAACTAGTTTTTTTCTATTTATATTGAGTTTATATTTAGTAAGAACTAGTTGAATTAATAAAACAAGTTGAACATGTGATATTTGCTCAAATAGGATATGTTGCTACCCAAGTGGCCGTCGAGTGGCCTATGTTTTGCCGGAGTATTGATTAATTTCCGTTTCGGAAAATTTCAGGAACTCGATATGTCCTTTTTTAGCAAAGGTCATGCCGGATTTTTCCGTGAATTCTGGCATGACTTGTGCTAGAATATGTAGGAAATATCTAGTGGCCTGGATTTTCTCGAAAAATAATGATGTAATTTAGGTTTTTTAGTACATATATTTAATTGTACAAGTTTAATCTTTCAATTATGAATGTAGGAAATGTCGTACTCGGACGACGACAGTCTCCCGGGGGAGTGCAGCTGGTGCCACGACGATCGAGGTATGTGCGACATATTCGTTGAGCTGGACGAAGATCGGCGCTTTAGCATTAAGCTCGAGGAGACCTTCGATGTTGAAACGGTACGCAACAACGACAAGTGTTTTTTTCATAATTAAGCATGACTTCAACTATTTGAACGTCCAATTTTCATGTTTTACAATTCGACTAGCTTATCCCATGCCATGCAAGACGCTATGTCTTGGAGAGGATGTGTTTTGAAGATCATGAAAATTTTCAAACAAAGAAAATACACCTAAGGACCCATCATGATATCGATTTTGAAGTAAATCTGTATAATTCTCAGAGTGTAACCCATTTTGGTTGCCAACATTGGGAAGCACTTTGCAAAATGTATGGTTTTTATGAGGGTATGATTGTCACCATGGAGCTTGGTGATCCTGACATCAAGCAAACCAATATGGACATTTGGGTCATTGTTGATACGCTTCCGATTCTACCGCAATGTGAGTTTCTCATACATAGTTATTAACGAATTTATATTGTTTATTTCAAAATAGTTGACAACTTATTTCCATTTACAGCTTATTTTGAATCTTCAAATAATGTGTAGAAGATGGTAGACAAAACCCACTACACTGATGGCTCCGAATTAACTTATAAGGAGAAAAATCATCTCATCACATTTTGTACTTTCTTTGAGAATTACAATACCTATTATCGAACTCCTCCAAATTATGGTGAATATGCCACTAGTGCACGTGTTGAACCACGATAACTTCTATGGAGATACCCTAGTAAGATTTTTTACTATTACGACATCCGTTCATATTTTGCATACTTCTAAAACTAGTACATCATTGCTAACTACGAAGTTATTACTATGTTTTTCAATAGAAAATCCCGATGGATTGTGTGCCTCATCTCATGTATTACAATGGTCGCCTTGAAGTTCTGAACCTACAGCCAGGTCATCCTACGGATCTCACCTGTGCATATCGGATTTCTGAAACCGGTGAACACATGCTAATCAAAGAGTGGAAAAAATGTTTGGACATTCGTAAGGAGGTTCTTGGAAGCAACATTAAGCGAAAGGCAAGAATTGGAGACAGGATAATCTGCATTCTCCATAATGGAGAGCCAGGGGCTATCTTGTTTTTTGCTATTTTACCTTAGAGAATATAGTAGGTCCTAAGAGAATGTAGTAGGTCCTATGAGGTACAATAGGTTTATTATGTGGTACAATGTGTTAGAGTTGGTGATGAGGAGTAGTTGTGATTATGACTAGTGACCAACTTGATATGTGATGTCTCATCGATCAAAACGATGATCATGACGAGGTGTTATATGAAAATGATGTATTATGATGATAAGTTGTTATTGATATGATGATGATATTTATTATATCATTGCGTGAAAGAACCGCAGATTAGTTTCAAGTGGATGTCCATCCACTTGAAACTAGTCCATGGTTCTTTCACCCAATGATGTAATAACTCATTATGATGTAAAAACAATCTCTAAATTGCTGTTGTATGAAAACTTGTATAGAGGTGTATGAATACAACATGAAATAAAAATAAATAAAATATGGAATAATAGTAGTAGCGCGGGCTGGGAGAAGCGCTACTAGTAATTACCAGTAGCGCTCCTCCGCGAAGTCGCTACTACTAAGTCGATTTAGCAGTAGCGCTGGCAGAGGCACGCTACTGCTATACGTTAGCTGTAGCACCTTATCAGTAGCGCATCGCCCCGCGCTACTGATAGGCCTAAAACCCGTGCTGCTGCTAGGCATTTCCCTAGTAGTGATATGACCACACACACACACACACATAGAGAAACACACGCACGAACACAACAACAATCCAATAAGTATAGTGCATCTATTTTTCCAAACCATGCATGTATGACACGAATTCAAAAATACTCCTTCTATTCCTAAATATTAGTCTTTTAGAGAGTTCAACAAGTGACTACATACGGAGCAAAATGAGTGAATCAAGACTCTAAAATATGTTTATATACATCCGTATGTGCCAGTCCATTTGAAGCCTCTAAAAAGACTAATATTTAGGAACGAAGGGAGTAAAATGTAAGACATCCATGGTCCTCAATTCAATATTTAAAATGAACATGAAACTGAAACAAGAATATTAAGTCTAGCACTACAGTACATGCAAATGTTGTGTTTAGGCGGAGCTATGATTGTCGGGGGTCAACCCCTCGACCTTAGATAAAATTGTGGAGCTCTGTTTAGGGTTGTTTAGATTATATTTGTCCCCACCCTCCCAACCACCGATTGGTTGTGCACCACCACCCCTCCTCCCCGGGAGAATATTATGTGCCCCCATACCTTAGATGCTATATGCAGATACAAGTTGCTTGGAGCTTGTAGATCTGAGATATTGCAGCTCACATGATGTGTCTTAATATTTTTGCAGGAAACCTTGATGAGTTTGAGAATTGCACACAATTTGTACAAAAACTATTTAGATGCCCTTTGATCCCATATCCAATGACCTCGAAGCTCGTATCACCGTAGCATCTAAGATGAAGGAGGATATCATATTCTCCTGTAGGTAAGAATATCATGTGCTACCACATCTTAGATCCTTTGGTGATACAAGATCTTCGGAGGAGGTTCGAATGTCATGTGCTACCACATCTACCCAACACCTCCTCGGTGGTTCGAATGTTTTTTTGCAAAAAAGCCCCAAAAGAGTTCGGCCACTGCTTACAAGCCGAAAGACTGCTCAGATGCCATTGGATCTCAGATCAAACGACCTCCAAGCTCGTATCACCGTAGCATCCAAGCTGCGATAGCACCTTATGTTTTCTCTCACGAGAGAGTATGAGGTGGTCCCGCACCGTAGATTCTATGGTGATGCGAGTTCACTGAGATCTAACGGACCACAGTAGGAGGTTTGAATGTTTTTGCAATATACGACTGATAGAGTTTGGGAAATGCACAGAAATTACAAGAACTACGCATGTGCCATCTGATCACTGATCATACGACCTAGATACTCATATCACCGTAGCGGGTAATTAAGCTACAGGGAGCACCGGGGAGCCGTAGGATCGAAGATGCAGCGGCACACATGAGGCCTGAATGTTTTATTTGCAAAAAAAACCTTTGGAGAGTTTGGAAATTGTGCATAATTACAAAGACTACTCCCTAGCCATTGGATCTCACTTCCAACGGTGTAAAAACTCGTATCACCATAGTATCTAAGCTGCGGGGTGGGTTTGATATTCTATGCCGCTGTCATTTTTGTTCGTCCACTTGGAAAAAACGTGTAACTCGTGCCGTTACTTGTCTAACGGCGCAATGTGTTTGTTCAAAAAAAACCATCCTACACTCAAATATCGGAACAACACACGGGGGTCCCACTTGTCATTAATCAAATTTGGACCTAAAACTAACAAATGTGAAAGACGAGATTCAAACTGGAAACCTGGACTACAAAGCGTAAGTCGATAGCCTGAAAAAACGAACAGTTGTTGGCTTTGTCCCATAACTTGATTTTATACAGTACTTGCGTTGAGTAGAGTAGAGGGAGTGCCTCTTCAACACGTGCATGACCATTGTCTCACATACTTGTGGGTTCCATGTCTGCGATCTCAATATCTCTTCTCTCCATCGTCTAACCTTTGCACGGGCACACACGAAGTGTGGCGCTAGCTTGCCGTGGTGTTATTAGAACTAAAAAAATCTTGGAAAATAGAAGAATCGCATCTATCCTCCGTGCCACGTTTGCATGATGAAGCTGTGTGGCTAGTGGGGTGTTTTCGACCAACTGGCTGGGTCCTGAGGTCGAACCATAGGTACTATGTCTGATACAGTATATTTTTACATGCACATTTTTCCCTCGTGCCGAGACGTGGCACACCCTATTGTGCGGTTTCGGGGTCCTCCGGGGTGGTGCATGCATATATTCTTCCTGACGTGGGACGCCGTACCACGCGTTTTCTTGGTCCTCCTCGGTCGTAGCACCGAAGCAAGTAAAAGATTCTTCAAATCATGAAAGACCACCTTTCCCGCCGAGTACATCAGTGAAGCACGGTGGCTAGCTAGTTTGGCTAGTTCGACAGATTAGCTAGGACGCCGCCACATTTGTTTTTTCACCCCTTTTTTTATCTACTTGCTGGCAGGTAAATTTAAATATCCACCGCGGCGTTGCTCTGGTTTTTGTGTGCAGCAGGATTTCTAATTTTTTGATTGACGGGAGCAGGCGCGGCAGGATTTTTAATTTTTTGATTGATGGGAGCAGCGCTGCAGCAATTAGTCATGATGACTCCACCTGTAAAAACCCACTGCTCCCTGATGTGAGAAGTCGTCGACTAGTGTTTTACCATGGTGAAAACCAAAAGATTCCCCGCTCCCTCCGCCTTCCCGTAGATTGCATTGCCTTTCACCCGTTTCGCCCCCTTTGCTTCCTCTCCCCATTGCTTCTACCTGGTGCCATGGCGGCACAGCAGATCACGGAGTCCGAGGTGAGGCACCTGACATTGACTCCCGTCGACCGGGAGCGGGCTCTGCAGGCGGTTGCACCCTGCATCACCAACGTCGTGCGCCTCGAGATGCAGAGGGACTTCGGTGGTGTTTAGGCGCCCTCTGCATGGGCATGTCCATGTCTCGGCGCAAAATGACCGTTGGATCAAACTCACACGGTGCATATCAGTCACTATAGGACAAATCGTGTGGGTGTGTTTGGTTGCATTCTCATCTCAACATAGTTGTTTCCTCTTCGTGTATTTTTTCAACCTACTAGTGTGGACTCACGCACCCTTCATGAACTCTGCCAAACACCCAAAAGTGGGTCGAGAAGGGAACTTTTGCTCCCATCCCGTGCACCCTTCATACACCCTGCCTAACACTATTCGTGCTTCATATAGTTCATGTTTCGTGGAGTACTCTAGCACCGTACTCTCCGTGTGTTGTGGACCTAGTTCTGTTAACATTGATCTCACCGTTCATTCTCGACCGGACAGTCAAAAAAGCGGTACTATGTTACATATAGGAGTAGTTGACATGCGCACAACATCATTTGTTGTTGTCATATCTTACTACACTAGCAACAAGATTGTGTAGTACTGACGTATGAACCACTGCACATGCCTAGTAGTAGGAGCACTGTGTATGTTCAAGTGGCTGCCGTGTTTCGCACTCCTCCGTCGTAAGAGTGGAAACGCTTGCTGTAATAATTTTTTTCTTCAGAAAAACAGTGGAATCGCTCTACCGTGCGGATCCTCCTCCAGCCATGCACTAAATTACTCACTTTCGCCGATGTGTGGGACAACCAGCACCTGGGTCCACCAGCCATGCACTAAATTACTCCGTAGTAGAGGGACGGTAGACTACCTCAATCGAACCGCCAGAATAATGCCTAATGAGCCGTCAAATCACAAAACCCTCTCCTTTCCAGTAGTAAGTTGGACGGACGAAGCAACCATCATTTCACTCTTCTCTCTCAGCTTCCTCTCTCGAAGAAAACCCCCACTAGCTTCGCTTCTCCCTCATCTCGTTCCTCCTTTAACTCTTCTCTATCAGCTTCCTCTCTTGGATGGACGCCGGAGCACCGGCCGACGTGATGTCTATGGCTCTGTCCAAAACCTTTGAGGCTCATGGTACGAAGAAGCCTAAGCACCCCGCCGAGACTACCGCAGACAAGCTCAAAGCCATCGCCCTATCAAAGCCATCGCAAGTTCAGGTAATGTCTCTTGTTGACGTTCTTTTTCTCGATCTTGATCGTGGTTTTTCATCTAACATGCAGTACTAGAACTGGTAGTACAACTTTCTAGGTGATCTTGCATGTGATTTTAGTGTGCCAAATGACGGTTCTAAATTCCTCTTTTGACCAAAACATGCGAGAGGTTGACACTGATTTCTTATAGATTACTTTCAACTACTCCCTTATCCCAAATTTCTTGTCTTAGATTTGTCTAGATACAGATGTATCTAATACTAAAATGTGACTTGATACATCTGTATCTAGACAAATCTAAGACAAGAATTTTGGGACGGAGGGAGTACTTTATGTACATCAATGCTACCTTTTAAGAGGGTATATTTGCCTCAATAACTTGGGTTATGGATATTGCATGTAATACCTCTGCTCTCATGCCTTTGAAGACATGTTCTAGTGTCTTTGTTCACTCATTTATGTGCGTATATGTAGTCATATATGGAGTATAATATTGAAAATCATATTATATTTTTGAACGGAGGTAGTAATAAAATATGGTTTCTGGTTGAATTAGAACCAGGTCCTCGGTGCAGATGAAGTTCTCAAAGTCATGCTGTTTGAACTGGAAGACCTGGTGATGAGTTCTACTACTGAACTATCCAAGTGATGTGTCGTTGTCGCCACGTGTCCTAAACTAGTGTTTCCCTGTAGCATTGTTGTCAGGCGTCTTCTCGAGGCTGTACTTGACCACAACAATTTCCTGGTTGTGCCTTCGATTACGAAGGGTGTGGCTCTTGTAAAGCTTCCCAACAAATCTGATGCGGCCTGTCTTCATCATCATGTTTATGAGTGGAAAGACCACTCTGTTTGCTTCTCCAAGGTTGACAGGATGGTGATGGTGCATGTAGACATCTCAGTTATGCGGGGTTCATCCCGTAGGTCGGTGGCCAGAAATAGTCTGCAGAGTTTAGTTAGTGCAACTTTGCTTGTCTGTAGTAAGTACTATTGTTCAGTACTTGATTTGTGTTTGTGAACCCTGTATTGTTTATCAGTACTGCCGCTTTTGGTGTGTGGTCAGTCCTGAGAGCGGTCTATGTTAATGTCTGTCTACTCAATTCAGTCTGTATATTTTGAAGTATCCAGATCATATTTTTTGTGACGATGGTTTGTCAATTATGGTTACACTCCAATATCTGTATCCATTGCAGGGTTTATCGCACCCACCAGGATTTCCAGTCCCATGGATGTTCGGTCCATACAATTTGTCACGACCTTTGGACTGTCCTGCTTGTGGGAGTAGGCGGGGCCCCTGCATGCCACACGTTTAGTACTTCAACATAGTCATTTCCTGGTAAGGATTCACTCGTGTCACATCAAGTAAATCTTATTGATTTATTGTCTAAATCATATTGATTTAATGTCATGTTTTCATTATTTTCCTACAATTTTATGATGCAGGTTTTGCCATGTGACATTCATCACAGAATAAACCGTTTGGTTTGCTCTACGAGGGCTATTTTTGTAGGTTTCACTTCTTATGTCGTGTCAGTAATGAAGCCACTGTCCATCACTTATATTACTGGAAAAAATTGGATCAATTTATTGTCTGAGTACAAGCTGAATCCCTATGATGAACTTTAGTTTGTTTTAACAAAAAATGCCACAATTAGAACTTGTCGCGTTTAAAAGAAATGAAGAAAAGCTGGATCACGGTCCCGGATCCTAGTCAAGTTAGAAAGCTGATCATAGCAGACTAGACACGATCGCCGCTGTCTCGCACAGATCGAGCATCGACACCGGCACCTGCTCCAACACCGGCACCATCTCTACAAGGAGCACAAACTCCGGCAGCAGCAGCGGCTTTGGCACCTGCACCAACACTTGCACTTGCATCTGCTCCGGCCCGTGCAGTTGCACTAGCAACAGACAGGGCTGCAATTCGCACTTCATATACCAAAGTCCTTACAAAAACCGACATGTCCACCTTCCTGGTAAGCATTGGCCGCCCAAGTGCTTTGTTCTTTTTTCTTTCCATGTTGTTTCACATGATTCACTGTGTTGATCTAATTGTTTGGGTATGTCTTCTTGTTTGCAAACAGAGAATTCCTAGAGCAACGAGGGAGTCATTCAACAATCCGGGCGACTGCAGCCAAGTTTCTCTTACCATGCGCATCCTTGGTGTGAATGAACCTGCTCAATATACTGTAAGTACAAAGGATGGTCGCATGATGATTGATGCTAAAGGATGGTCAAGGTTCAAATCTAAATCATACCTTGCGGTAGGGGATGATGTCAAAATCGAACTTTCTCGGCAAGGAGAGCTGGTCCAAATCAACTTTGAAATTCTTTAGTAGCAGCACGCAACTGCCGAACTGATCTATCCTCCGAGAGATTTTAATGTAATAATCTGGCATGGTGAAACAAGTGTCCTGTGTGTATAAGTAGTACGACGGTATTATTTATCACATGGTATATCGTTGATAGAATTGCAACTCTGATTGCTGGTTAGGAACTATCGTTGGATTTCATTCCAATAGCTGTCGTGCTTTATTCAATTTTGTGTATTCGCCTTGCGACAACATCTAAAACCAGCGCCGTACCGATCGCTTACAATATGAAAAAGCGCTGAGGTAGAACACATGGGCCCCCAAACATGCAGGGTCGGCCTGCGGCCCAAAGTCCAGAACCGTGAGCCTATCTGAGTATTATATTCTTAGTTGAACCCCATAAAAAAAGCTAAACCCCCATAATGCTCGTGCGTTGCAGAGGGAGTATATTTCTCGGCAAGGTGAGCCTGTGATATAAAAGATTTGTATATTTCTTTACAGAGGGAGTATCTCTCTGTCAAAAAATATATTTATGTGTAACTTGTTACTCCTGTCTTTCTACTTCCTTTCGCTGATATGTGGGGAAACCGACAACGGGGTCCACGTGCCATATACACAAATTAGAGTGCACAACTTCATGGTAGACACACCTCGGTCGTAGCGCCGCAGTAATGCCCAATGAGCCGTCAAATGTCAACCCCCCCCCCCTTTCCAGCTTTAGCAGTAAGCTGGACGGACGAAGCGGCAATATTTCACTGGGCCTGAATTTCCTTCTCCCTCGTCTGCTTGTTTAGAGAAAACCCCCTCTCGGCGATTGCATAGGGTTTTCTCATGGAGAACCAGGTATGAATTCTTCATCCATCCCCGATAAATCCAAGTCCCTTGGTCGTAGGTAATGCTAGGATGGCAGCCGCCGCCGTTGGTGCATGTTTCTTCCTACTGAATCTAGTGTGTTTCATTTGCAGTACCCAAAGTGTGAGTACCCTAGAGGTTTCTGCGCCCTCGGCGAGACGCCACACTTGTTCCTTCTCATCCCAACACATCATTTTGAAACGCGCACAGTATGTTCCTAGAATCCTCTTTTCTATCCTTGAGGGTGGGGTTTTTTTGAACATGCTGTGTTCTCATATTATTTTTCCTGTAGTGTATTATTTGCTCTGCCAGAACACATGTACTCAAGATGCTCGGCCTTGCCATAACTGAATACACTAGTTTAATGGTAAGCCATGGATATAAGTTCCGAGTCGGGTTAAAGAACCAAGAAGATCGCAGCTTTTTTTATGGTCAAACTTGGATAAACTTTCTCAAGTGTTACGGACTGAAAGTTGGCGCACGAATGTTGATGGAAATAGCAGAACCATGTCTCATCTTCACTGCGATCTTCCACCCCAACGTCGTTCCTATTGTTCATCCATGTTAGTTTTGTATCTGGTTCTTGCTTGTTGCCTCGATTACTTCTTAATCCACCTATTCTTTCTAACTAATCACAATTTAACTTTAGAAATAGCAACGAATCTCTCACGAATATGCTACTTCTAACTAATATTTTCTTATAATTGGTGCCACGTGTAGGTTTTTTTAGAATTAAGCAGTCTGCTCGTTTGTTACTCTGTAATAACTCAGCTGTTACTAATGGCACTGAAGTTGACTGGATCGACATCCACAAGTTCCTACACTTTATTGATCGTCTTGAGGTCCTTGTGGGGCGTTTCAATGGTGGAAGGCCACATGGGATATGTGTGCCACTGTTGCACTCATTGAACAGGTCCAACTGTGTCGAGAAACTTATGGTACGAGCTATTTTCTGTTATATATGTTGTTCATAAACTATTGCTTATACACAGTTTTACAGATGTGACCTTCCTGAAAAAGGAACTGCCGGGTTCTATTGTTCCTATACAGATGCCTGACCATGGTTGGGTCAAACTTGCGCTTGGTCACAACATGATGTTTATGTCGACCTACTCAATTCCCCTTGGAGGTGAAAAGATACTTATTCATGGGTGATCCCAATTAATGAAGGCCGGTCCATCTTGGAGAATTGGACAGAAGATTATGTTCATGCTTTTCCATGGCTCTAAAGCGAATATCCTATTTATTGACCATGTTGTGAGATGAAGCCGCTTTCAGAAGGTTGTGGATGCGCAGGGTGGCGCCTGGGCCTTGTCCTGGGGCTTAGCGGCCTCACCCTTGGTTAACTGTAGGCAAACTAGCACTGTTTGAGGCGTGCTTTGTATGGTTGAACCTGTATAAGTACTCATACTGCTTTCAACTTTGGTTGTTAAGTGCCCCTGCTGGTTTCAGTTAAGGTTGTTAAGTACTCATTCTACTTTTACAGTCCATCGTGTTTCTTCAGTCTTGTCTTCCACCAGCCGCCAAAACCAAACCTGCGCCGGTGGGGTCGCCTGCTTCTGCCTCCCACGGCTGGTTGCGCCTCAGCGCACGCATCGCCGCCCCACCGTCTCCTAAATCATTAACATCGATGTCCTCTGCGCGCTTCGGTGCGCTCGCCATGGCGCCGCCCTCTCGCGTTGTCAACATGGTCAGCAAACAACAGGAATCGGCAGAAGTACGTGGAGAGGATGACAGTAGGAGCCCACCACGTCAGCGTATGGAAAAATAAAATGCTTCCTCCTTGTGTTTTCCTGACATCTGGGACCCATGACATTGTGAGCGTATATTGTCAATAGAGAAGAGAACAATATAAGATCGGCTAACACCTGGGACGTAGCTACTCGGGCAGTATTTTTCTGTTTGGTATTGTTGAGACGGAGCATGGTTTGAACTGGGCTGTGGCCCATCTAGCCCAGGCTTATATTTTATGTTCACCATGTGACCAGCCCAACTATTTTTTCTTTGTGAAAATGAGCTCAGTTTTTTTTTTCTGAAGAATACCCAATCCAGGCCTACTTATTTTTCTATGCCCTGATGGGCTGCAACTCTTTCAAGACGCCTGCAAATCTTGAAAGTAATATGAAATGGGTTGTACATATAAAAACAGATGAAAAATTGGCAATTACTTCATAATTTCTGAATTTTTTCACATTTTTAGATTCCTATTTCACTGGGCATTAACCTAATTTAAATATATCTCCAAAGTACTTTAAATCTGGCTCGACATTTCGGTATTAAAAATAGTTTGGAACCCACAGAAATATGTGAAATTGGCCCTGGCCAACCAAAACAATGACTGCAATAAATTGCATAAGAAGTTGCCATGAGCTATATATAAATCATTAAAAAAAGAGGGAGTGGTCTGACTTGAGAGAGACCATCTTCATCCACTTGAGGGAAATTTGGTACTGTCCTACAAACCACTGCACTTGGAGGCCCAACAATGTCCACAAGAAGAAGGTTGTGTAGTAGACATCAGGGACCCACCGGACGGGCCATCGTATTTTGCAGAAAAAACGTTTCCCCCTGACTGCTGGGACCCACCAGCTACATCTTCGCACGCAAGGAAGTGCGTCCGAAAAAAAACGATTCGCCCCCCTGACTACTGGGACCCACCAGCTACATCTTCGCACGCAAGGAAGTGCGTCCGAAAAAAAACCGATTCGCCCCCTGACTGCTAGGACCCACCAGCTACATCTTCGCACGCAAGGAAGTGCGTCCGGGCAAAAAAAACAATCCCTCCCTGACTGCTGGGACCCAGCAGCTACACCTTCACTCGCAAGGAAGTGCATCAGGGCAAAAAAACAAAAACAAATGGATTTGCCGCCTGACTGCTCGGACCCACCAGCTACATCTTCGCAGGCAAGGAAGTCCCTGACAGTCGGGACCCACCTGGTCGAAGCATACGTAGTGTTGTCATTCTGGTCGCAAACGTGTAGATACATATATACTGGTCGATGTAGAGGCGCGCACGTGTCGTAGTAGGGGCCCGAACGTGTCGTAGTAGAGGCGCGCACGTAGCATGTACATGTGCGTACAGCGGCCAGGGTGCAAGAAAGAAAATACGGCCACGTACGTACATATGGGCAGGGTCTCAAACGCCTACTCACGCATACGTACGGCTATGGCTCGTGTACATGGCTAGGTCAGAATGGAGAAACAACATCGTCGTCGTGTTCATGGGGAGGCAACGGAATGCGTCGTGTTCATCGGGAGGCAACAGCATGCGCCGTGTTCATCGGGAGGCAACACAACGCGTGACAGCCAACTGGCTGGGTTTCAATGGAATGTGTGGTCGTGTTCATTGGGAGGGCTTGGACGGAAGAGGCAATGAAAATGAGGCCTGGCGTACCACAAAACGGAGCAAACCGCCTTGTGTTCGACCGGCCACGTTCGAAACTGGATCCTGTTCATCGGGAGGGGTCTAGTGTACCGCAAAACGGAGGAAACGGACCTCCTACGGTCGAAATGGGGGTCCTGTTGATCGGGAGGGGTGTGGCATACCGCAAAACGGAGGAAACGGACTTGTGTTGGAGCGCTACAGTCGAAACGGGGGTCATGTTGATCGGGAGGGGTTTGGCGTACCGCAAAAAGGGACTCCACGGGATACTGTTCATCTCCACCGTCGACCTCCTCCAACCTCCACGGGCTACCATCGACCTCCTCCGGCCTCCACGGCCTCCTGTTCACCCAGCCTCCACCGCGCGCTACTCCACCGACTACTGTTCAACCACCCCTCCACGGGCACCCCTCCACCGTCTACTGTTCATCCAGCCCTCCACACCACGGGGTCTTGTTCAACCACCCTCCATGGGAAACCCTCCACCGTCTACAGTTCATCCAGCCCTCCACCACAGCACTAGGTCCTGTTCATCCAGAGGCAATGCCACCACTCACTATTCATCCACCCCCCCCCCCCGCAACGCTCACTGTTCATCCAATCGATCGGCTTCAGTTAGCAGCAGTAGTGAAGGACTCGCTCGATCGGGTTCACTTAACAGCCATCGATCTATTGCTCGGGTTCAGTTAGAGCACAACGCCTCGCACACACGCGCGTACGTGTACGAGAGAAACGCGCATCGCTCGGCCCCCGACCTCCCACCGTAACCGGGAACTCCCCGAAATTTTCCTCCCCCTCGCTTCTACCACGGTTTTTCCCGTCATGGACGGCCCAAAAAATGTCATGCAGCTGCGTCTTCGGCCCGCCCAGGATGAAAAGCCCATTTTCTGTCATGATTTTTTGTCATAGAAGTAGGAGCCCACCACATCTATTATGATACCTGGTTTTGTCACAATTATCGTCATAGAAGTTTCATATGTATGACAGAAAAAAAAATTCGCTCGGCCCAAAATGTCACGGATGTGTCTTTTTTTGTAGTGGCATATGCGTGCTCCGGAAGTAAAAGATTGATCAAGGCACCATCTTGGCAAACCAAGAGTGCCGCTGGAAAGATGAGATGATTTCGGTCGAAAATGATATAAAGATCACCGGAATCGGATGCACGGTTTGAAAATGGCAAGCAAAAGAAGAATGGCACAATTTTGCGATTAACAGCATGATGCCGTCTAGAATGCAACAAGATACTAAGCTACTACACTGCAACATGACAACAAAGCACATGGCAGTGATATAATCAAGATGCTTGACAAAACATGAACACTGAGATACGACTAAAACACACTAGAACAGGTTCAAACCAGCATGGCAAAAAGTGCAAAAGATATCAGCTTCACAGACTTACTGAAAATACTAACATGCCAGAAATTAACATCAGGAAGCCAGGTTTAGAGCAAGCAAACGACATGCTACAGGAACAGATCATAGCAAAAAAAGGAATGACATGAATCTACTCAAAGCATAGAACAAAAGTCACTTACTGATCAAGATCCAAAAAGTCAGAGAAGATATTATGGCACCCATGTAAACATAGCAAGTTTCGTCAGCAGATTCAGACTTGGCAGAGAATAGAGCATGGCAAAAACAGAATTATGGAGGCATCTTTGCGAGCTCGATTCACTCACCACAAGGCATTGCATGACAATATAAGCATACTACCAGCAATAAGACATGATCATAAGTCTAACTGTGGCAAGAACAAGTTTATATCATGCTTGGATCAACTACAACAACCATGTCAAAATTGATTAACATGTAAACAATCTACCAGGAACATTTTATAGAAAAAGTACAGCAAGATTAATTCATGCTAGGGCACTCCATAAATGCAAATAGGGGCATGGATCAATAGAGCATAACCATATATCAAAAACATCTTTGCTGAAGATACTCAAAACAAGCATGGATCACTATGTAGCATCATGGATACATGGCATAAAAATAACAGCAGAGCAAGGACTTAGCAAAATCCTAAGTCCCTGAAATCAGCAATATCACGAAGGCTACTTTGCATGCTTGTGCTAGTCACCACATTTATCACAAAAATACATGGCAAACACACCTGTAAAGATGGCATGGCATAGATCAAAACACCTGTAGAGCACAAACCCATAAGATGCACACAACAAATGTAGAAAAATGACAAATCCTCATACTCTAATAAGAATCAGCACCTAACAATTTATAGCACTCTTGCATCAATGAATTGGGAATCACGATGGACACAAACAAGCATGTCACAATGGAACACAATGAAGAGCACATCATGGTGAACATTTTGATATATTGCACCCACAAAACGGAGCATCACACAAGAAGTTATGGCATGACGAACATGGCTCCAGAATGCTAAAATTTAAGGACTTAGGCAAAATTTGGGGTCAACCTCCATTTGGATCCGGATCTGGGGGCTTTGGCATGGACTTCGAGGCGGCCAGAGATGTCGCCGGAGTTGAGGGGGAGATGGGGCCGGCGAGGACGGCCGCGGGGCGCGTGCGCCGCGGGCGTCGGAGGAGGGCGGTGCCGGGCGGGCCCTCGGGCGAGGCGGCGGAGGGGCGGAGCCGGCCGGCGACCGAGGTGACGGGCGGGCGACGCGCCAGCAGGAGCGCCCACGGTGGCGGAGGCGGGATTCCGGCGGGAGGCGCGCGGTGCTCCACGACAGAGGCGGCGGTTCGGGCCCCGCGGGCCGGATCTGGGCCGCGCGGGCCTGTAGTGGCACGTAGTGGGAATGGCGACGACGGGGACACGTGGCGCGCGTGGGTTGGGAGAGGCGGAGGGCGGCGGACGTGTCCGACGCGGAGAGAGAGACTAGGTTAGAGTTGGGCTACGCGAAAATTTGGAGGGGATCACATATATATAGGTAGGGGGAGTTTGGAGTGTCCAAATGGAGTGCGGTTTTTTGCCACGCGATTGTGATCCGACGGCGGAGGACATGGGATAGGTTTGGATGGGTTATTGGGCCACTTTGGAGGGGTGTTGGTAAAACACCCTCGATGCGGCTATATTTCCAACGTGTCGAAGCACGACTTAGAGGCATAACCGCATTGAAAGCAATGTCGCAAGTGAGGTAATCTTTGCAAACAACCCATGTAATACATAAAGGGAAAGAGATACATAGTTGGCTTACAATAGCCACTTCACACAATACATGAATAAAGCATTACATCATCCAGATACAATGAAGGTCCACTACAAAAAAAATACACTTCCATGATGATACGTGTTTGTCACAGTAGGTCGCTTTTTTTGTCATGCATGTACATCCAGGACAAATTTATGACAGAATCAAGATAGTCATACATGTGCTGTCGTAGAAGTGTTCCATGACATTACCAAAATTATCATCACGGAAGTGTCCACTTCCATGACGATAAATCCCGCGTCACAGAAGTGCTTTCCTCAAGGGTGACCGACACGTGGCATCCACCGTAACGGAATGTCGTTAAGCTATCGGGTCGGGTTTTGGATCCGATAACCTATTAACAGCCCCGACCAATGGGGATTTTCCACGTGTAAAATCATCATTGGCTGGAGGAAACACGTGTGGGCTCACTGTTGGGACAGATGTCAACCACTCATTGGACGGAAGGCGCCTATGATACATCGTCACGTGGCACGGCCCAACGGAGGCCCATTCCTGTGAAAAGGCCAGCCCGTTTGACTTGGTCAAAAGCTGGTGGGCTGGCCCATGGAAAGCCTATTAACAGCATGTTCGAATATAGCCCATTTACAGCCTGCTAACCCAAGGCCTGTTACACCCTATCCGAATTAGGCCCAGTAGCGTCATCTGGGCCATCCAATATGATTCCAGCCCGTTTCACTTCTGGCCCATGTATGGCCCATGATGTTTTTCGGCCCATATGAGTCCCTATGTAACTCTTGGCCTACTAACGGCCTGTGGTGAAACTGGGCCGTAATGAACAATGTATCACTTTACACCCAATAATGGCCCGTGGTGAAACTGGCCCGTAATGAACAGTGTATCACTTTATACCCATTAATGGCCCGTTATTCCGTTGGGCCATTTCCAGCCCATGTTATCTTTCGGTGCCCATTTATTCTTGGGCTCATTTCCAGCATTCGTTTACTTACGGCCCGTTACTGTCATTTTCTGCTTGTGGGGAAAATTCAGCCCGTGGTTACAGTCGGCCCGTTTGTGGTCCGTTAATACGTTGGGCCGATTTCATAGCATCATCAAATACGGCCTATTAACGATGGCCTGTTATGGTCGGCCCATGAACGGGCGATTCCAACTCTAGCCCGTTTACAGCCAAATGCGGTCTGTTTGGCCCATGTTTGGCCAAACGATTATACGGCCCATATAAGGCCCATTGATAATACGGCCCGCAGAAGGCCCATTGTTTCTACGGCCCATAGAAGGCCCATTGTTTCTACAGCCCGTAGATGGTCCACTGTTTCTACGGCCAGTAGGAGGCCAGTGTCACTACAGTAAATATTAGCCCATGGTTATTGTGGCCTAGTTTTAGAAAAATAGGTTATTGCAGCCACTAGCTAACCGTGGAAAAAGAACTGCAATGACTACAAGCAAACAAATAAACAAGACAACAAGGAAATAAATAAGCAAGCAACTAATGCTAGGCTATCACGGCTATTACACATATTACATCCACTGGGCATCAAAGTTCACCACCAGTGCAAATATAGGGAACAAAGCAGCATATCATATACACTGGTTGTCAAAGTTGGCGACCAGCGCAAATAAACGCTGCAGCAAAACAAATCCAGAACTAAAACCACTTCAGAAGATCTCAAGAAACAATATCCCGGGTACCCATAATGCTGGCAAGATGCTTAGCAAGCTTATTAACTTTCTCTTGTTTGGCGCTTAAATCCTCCAGTGCTTGCTGTTGCACCAGAAAATATGCATCTGAATTCTGCAGGGACTTCCTCAGTCCTTCAGCGTCCTGTCGCAGCACATCTAATCGATGTCATTCAACTTGAAGTTGAGACTCAAGAAGACGAACTGATTCAGGCAGCGAGTTCGAAGAGCTTGTGCCAGCAGTAGTGGCCAGTAACTCAAACACTACATCAAGGCATGACTTTTGGGTTCCCTCACTATCGTCAAGATAGTTTTTATCAGCTTTCTTGGAGACCAAGATGGATGTCTCACTATCTTGAACCTTATCTGCATTACTTCCTTTACCATTGCATAACAGGGTACTCTTCTCCAATATTTTATACGCGTTCTAAAAGAGAAACAAACAAACACATCTCAGGTTTACCATGTTGTATATGAAACTCATTTTGGTAAATGAGTTCAGTAGTAAAGTGGACAGTTAACAGCATGAAACAAACATATATCTATGTACCATGGTCACTTTATGGTCTATACCATTCTAGTTTTTGTTGCCAAATCAAGATAGAGACACAGTTCAAATAATATTTGTTCAAGACAAAGCAGAATAGACAGAATATAAGTGTGGGTAACTATAGAGCAATAACAACACTTGTAATGTGCATGACATGAGAACATAACTGTTTATTCAATTGAAACTGAAATCAACATAGAGCAGGTTACAACAGCAAACCAGTTAAAGAAACAGGTTTAAAATATACCTGTTGCACCATTGGAGTTTTAATTCCATCCTTCAAATTTGAAAATAGTTGGTAAGAGTAAAAACAGTCATGCAAGAGCAAAGGAGTATGAACCATAGCTATAGAACCTGACCTGAGAACAAATCTTCTTCTCCTTTAAGCGTTGAGTTGGGATTCAGAGTGGTGGTCCTCGTGCTTTGGGAACTGCAGTTCCCTTACTAATTGCTCGTGTTTGGGTGCTTTGTGGTGGAGACGGTGTTGTGTCAACTGGAACTGGGTTACTATCTGCCGGGGTTGGGGTTAGAATGGGTGTAGCTGGTTCTCTCTCCAACTGGGTAGGGGTCCAATCTGCGAGAGTCTGGGTTATGTGTGGTGGATCTAGTCCTTGGGCAAGTACAACTGTGGTTCTATCTGCATCAACTAGTAGCGCTATCTTTTCTGAAGACCGTGTTGTTACCCCCTTAGATACTACCATCACGCTCTCCAATTCAAATGGCTGATAAACAAGAAAAGTAATTGAAAGTATAGACATTGTATGATAGACAGGTGCAATGGATAGTGGGGGATAAAAGAGGGCATGAAATAATTCATATTTATGTTGTCTAACCAAATAGGATAGCATGACAGAATTTCACATATATGATGGCTAACTAAACAGGATAGCATGACACAATTTCACATTATGATGGCTAACTAAAAAAGATGGAAAGACATAGTTAAAAATATGAGACTATGTAAACAGGATGACATGACATAACTATATAATGTGTTTATTAAATAGGTTGGCATGCCATAATTCACATACATTCATGGATAGAATGCCATAATTCAAAATATGATGACCGTAAACACTAAACAAGATGAGATGATATAACTATATGATGTCTTTATTAAATGGGTTCCCATGCCATAATTCAGATAGATGATGTGTATGTACTATGTAAATATGATGGCATGATATAATTCAAATATATGTTTTATATAGTAAGCAAGTAAGCAGATGGGAATCCATATATGATGTAAAAACTAAGCAATGCAAGACAACATGCATGACATGGGTAACATAACCCTACCAAGTTTGAGCATAGACCTCAGGGGGGAAATAGGACTGGTCATCAGTCTCTGAATCCTCCTCTAAGGAGCTCTCTGTAACCAGCAAGATGTCTGCTTCAGCAGGTAGCATTGTCTTCTCTGAATACCTTGTTTTCATTCCAGATACTTCCATCACCGCATCAAATGGCTAATGCATAGGAAGAGTAGTTGAATATACAAACATTGTCGCCAAATGGAACATGTAATACAAAAAAATGATAGCATGATATAATTCACATACATGATGATTGGCTAAACATCATGGCATTGCATAATTCACATATATAATGCCTTTGCAACAAGATAGCATTGTATAATTCACATATATAATGTCTTGCAACAAGATGGCAATGCATAATTCACATATATGGTAATTAGACACTGAACATGTGGCATTCACACAAAGCATGTCTAAACTAATCAAATGACATAGCAATGCCAGACACCATACGCACGATATGAGCAACATAACCCTGCCAAGTTAGAGCATACACCTCGGGGGGAAATAGGACTGGTCATCTGTCTCTGAATCCTCCTCTGAGGAGCTATCTGTAACCAGCGAGATATGCGCTTCATCAGATAGCATAGTCTGCTCTGAAGACCTTGTTTTCACTCCAGAATTTTCCATCACCGTGTCAAATGGCTGATACACACGAAGAGCAGTTGAATGTAATAACATTGTTGACAAATGTAATATGTAACAAAAAAAGGATGGCCTGATATAATTTACATATAAGATGGCTGGCTAAGCAGGATGGCATTGCAAAATTTACATATATGATGCCTGGCTAAACAAGATGGCGTTGCATAATTCACATAAACGATGAATAAACTAAACAGATGGCATTCGCACAAAGGATGTCTAAACTAAGCAGATGACATATTTTATGCATAAAGTAAGCAATGCAAGACACCATATGCATGATATAACCAACATCGGCATGCCAAGTTAGAGCGAAGACCTCAGGGGGTAAATACGAGTTGTCTTCACTACAAGGATACCCCTTATAAAGCAACACAAATTGTACAACATTTTGACTATAGATACGCATATAAACGGTGCAGCATATGCATTGCAGATTGATACATATATGGAAAAAATAAACATAGGAAAGGAGAGGGAGAGTGGGACACGTGAGAAACAAAGCCTCCGATTCCCCTTGTCCTCTCCCAAATCACCGCCACCAACCGTCTCGTCTCCCTCCTCCACCACACCTCGCCGTCAGCACTTCCCCTCACAACCTCCCACCTTGCAACCCCGATGGCTACCGGATCCGTCGCACCCCCACCTACCCATCCCTCTCGCGTCAAATCTCACTCTTCGCGGGCTCCATGTTGCGCCACCTGCGATGGCTGATCCAGGCGACGTTCGGCCAATCCCGCCGCTGCGAAGCACATCTCGAGGTCCTCTTGCACTGCGGCGCCCTCCCATCCGCCTAGATCCGGAGTTCGCGACCACCAAAGCCCACCTGCGACCCTTCCCCCATGGCTAGGGTTTCGGGCGTCGGCTCCGGCACCGGTGGCCATGTTGTCCTCGTCTCATCCGGTGAGTGCATCCCCTCCTCTCCGTTTGCTTCGTCCTCTCTTTCTCCCCCTTCCTCTAACCTCGGCTCTTCTCTTCTCCTATAAACGTGCAGGCAGGAACAGCCACTGGACAACCTTGCTGCTGCTCGGGATGAAGCAACCATGTAGCTTTCTCCTCCTCTGGCTTCAGGTGAGTTGGTCCACTCCTGTTAATCAATAATGTATATCTAAAGTTGGATTTTGGTAGAAATCTATCCATCATATGCACATTAGGATTTTCCCCAGCAGTGTTTCATGCGCACCAGGGGCTAGGACAGAGCATATTAGCTAGCGGGAGCACATTAAGATTTCCCTAGTAGTGTTGCATGCGCACCGGGGCCAGGCCAGTGTTTCTTATTCCTCGGTTAAGAGGAACGACCACCCAGAAAATATAGATATTAAGCTAGATTTGTAAGTATCCATGCGGCCTGGTTTTTTCCTTTGTATGTGTTTCTGTGTGTACGTAGCCATTTGAATTTATGTGACATGATTTTCCTTTTGCAAGTTGATCTTTGTGTTATCACAACATTCATGTTAGGAGATCAAGTATATGTTTGATACGTTGGTAAAGCTACTGAGGGAGGAAGTCTTGCAGGAGTTTGGACAGTCAAAAATCAGTAGTACTTCAAAATCTATTCTTTTTAGTCGGTCATATGTCTATGATAATCATATAAATCAAGGGATTTCACCCCCCACACACACACACACCAAATCCATTTTCTTGAATATGTCCATTCTAACAAGAATAGAACTAAGATTCTCTCTATCATCTCACTAACAATATTGTATCTGTATGTAGAACTCGGAGGAGAAATCAGAATTGTCGTCAAAGTAGCAACTATGAAAGGTATGCAATTTTGGTTGTTTTCTTCAAACATGATTTGGCTAACTTTTTTGCCTTCCTCGAATTCTAATTTGCAAATACATTTTTGGTTTCTGAATTACAGAGATAAAAAGGTGCATGGGGAAGGATGTTAACGGAGTAACAAAGGTTGCAAGACTCACAGGAATCAAAATGACAACACTAGAATAAAGAGGTGAGTAGTTAACTTGAATAAGTTTCTTTTACTATTGTTCAAGCTACCACAGAGCGGCAGCTTGTAGAGGTGAGCATGACCATCGCTGGATCTGCACTTGTGCAGTAGGCTGGCTGCTATCATTCTCTCTGTACCTCCACGTACCATCCGAGCCTGCATGGATTATTTGCAGCTGCAAGTGCCCAACAGCAGCAGCTTGGAGGGCACGGTTTATCCTGGGAAAGATTCAGTGCACGCTAGCCTTTGTTAGCCCTTGAACAGATGAGCACACTTCAAAAATATTTGGTTTGTTTAAGGAGTGCTCTTGTATAAGGGTAGCTATTGCAAATGTATTTCAAATGGTAGTTGAAAAATATTGAATTTGAAAACATGGCATGTGCCATAGCTGAAATGATAGTTGAATTTGTACTCATTTGACAATGTCGACCTTTCTTTATAGTTGTTCCATAGCAAAGCATGTGCACTATGGTATGGAAGGTTAATCATGATGATTGCATACAAAATACCTACGTGCCTATTTCAACGCATGGCAATTACCTAGTATATTTTTAAAATTAGAAATGTACTATCTGATGCATCTACATGAAAAAGACATGAAGTTGACTGGACAAGGTAGACTTGTTATTTTTTGCTGAATCTTGTGAAATTATTAAGCATATAAGCGAGCTAGTCAACCTTCTTTTCTTTTCTTTTCTTATTCACATGAGTCAATTTTTCATTCTTCTCTAGTCGTATATACTTGCATGTGCTGCCTAAATATTTTGTTATTAGATACGCTAGTATGCATGTACAACATTCATGCAAATAGTGCCTAGTTTGATATCTCATTGAATTCCTAATGGATTTTTTTATTAAAAAAAGGAGGAAAACATATCTTAATCAATGGGTGACAGAAGGACGATGTCACATGCATGGAATTAGCGTAGGGCTTGGCCGGCTGGCCAGATTGGCCTACAGTACCTTGTTGTCGCGGGCAGAAACATAGATGTATGCATATACATATTTGATGAATTGACGTACCTCATTTTTCCTTTTCCTTGAGATTCTCGCTCATGCACGTTTGGACTTATCATTATGTAAGATAATGGTAGACTTGTACGCACATAAGATTGGTGTTACGTAACTTGCACAAATCTTTTAATCCCAGTCATCAAAGAAGAAATCAATGGTGTATGTATTTTTGACCTAGGTGGACGAAAAAGGCATATGAGGCTGATTTTATTTTAGTAATGTAGGAGTCCAAATGTTTTTTCAATAATAACAATAGAAAAGGAGTCTGGATTGATTAATATGCTGAAATCATTGATGACATCATGAAAGTAGTACTTTGCTTGAACTCTTCATTTTTTGTGGTGGTCGGACTCTTCCTTATTCCTTATAGTTGGCAGCCATATTATGCAATAGCAATGCATGAGTTTGCATGTGATTGTCTTGGAGATATATTTTTTTAATAGAAAATGCATATAAGACTTGGATGAAAGATGTGTATGTGACACGCCAAACTGTTTTTACATGATTTTATTCGTAGGTAATACTAAATCTTTTTAATCTTAACCATTAATATATAAAATTGATGATCAAGATAATTTAATCTATGTAGGCGAACATGATTGCTTGTTTGTCTCTTGTTTAAATAATATGATAGATGGAATTTGATGAAGCTTCACTTGTGTTGCACCTTTTTCCCTTGATTTTGCAGTTGCACGCAACAACAGGATGCAGGGGAAGCTATGGAGCAAGTATACTCTCTCACTCTCCCTATTGTTCTACTACAATACTCTTGGTAATGCAGAAACAACAAAGATTGCATGGCCTTTAACCTTTGTATGTGTCTAATATCCTGTCTCTATCGCTACTTGCGTCATGTCAATGCATTGTGTGTTAACCGTTCATTTCATTACTTTCTTTGTAGATTCAAAAGATATATGGATGAGTGCGTGACAAGTATACTGCAATGATGTGATGATGATGTTCCAGTTCATGATGATGATGATGTTCTGATTCATGATGATGATGGATGCTTCCAGTTTTAGTTAAGTTGTAGGGATGTTGTTCCTGTTGGATGATGTTCCTTGGCTAAGTTTGTTAAGTTGTAGGGGCGTTGATGGATGCTTTCAGTTTAAATTTCGCCATCAAAAATATATTTAGATTATGCATCACATTTGATTGATGTACCTCTTGTAATATCCACTATTGTAATCCAATAGTTTTATCCAATATATGTTTTCTTTCTCTTGTGAGTATATTCTTTTATTTTTTTCCACACTTGATATAGATAATTATTTCCATTATCTAGAGCAATAATTGAATATTATTATTAACAATATATGTATGGACACCTGAAGCGTTGCAAAATCTTTGTTGCCAAGCAAGGAGATTTGGATTCATGTACATTAACCACCAACGTATAGAAGTGTTGTAAAAGTCGATTTTATCTGTTGTACTCTTGCAACGGTTCATTTACCAATGGAACAATAAGTGTTGCATTATGCGCTAGCAACAGTGGATAAGGAAACGCATCCCAAACAGTTGGTAAAGGCACAAACAACGCATATATGGACTTTTAGATACGGAAAAAAGCGTTGCTATAGGTGGGGTCCTGTTGTAGTGTCTTCTCCTTCTGAATCCCCCTCAGAACAGATATCTTCCTCTCGATTACAATCCGAAATGCGTGGAGGGGGGCTGCCTTTGCGCCTACCATGGAGCGACGTCTGCATGAAATTTTATTGCCACACAAGGCTCGTCTCTTTCGCTCTACATGTTCAGTTCCATTATTAACAATAACTGTCATGCATAGGAATAAAACATAGTGAGATTATGTAAGGAGTGCATGCAGAAATCCAGAGTGATGGTAGCAACCTGTGGATAGACCCAAAACCCATAATAGCAGGCAGATAATGGCTTCAGTTAAAAAATCCAGATAATGGCTTCTTTACTGTTTGTTTCCCACCCAACATGAAACTCATAGTAGACACCGGAGATTAACCAGATAGTAGATAGATACTATTGATAGCGGCCCTGATATGTACCCCACAACCATTTAAAAACTCAAGTTTGTCCATTAGTTTGGAGCTAACTCAGAGTCTAATCGGTGAACATGACGATAAAGTAGCATGTAATATTAAGCGATGCATAACGTAAGCAGACGCGAAAGAGTGCGACCTCTCTTGCGGACCCGTGTAGTCCTCGAGGTCATTTGCTCGGTTGATGATGGTTGTGTAGTTTTCATGGCTGCCAGCGGCGGGGAAGAAGATCTGTGGCGGTGAAAGACAGTCTGGAGGCCAGATCCCTGCTGTGCTAGACCCTTCTGTCGTTGGAGCAGCTGAGCTGGGGTGGACGATGGTGCAGCAGGAGCGGGACAAACCACGCAAAGTTTTGTTTGACAACTATCTGTAAGAGAAGTAATTCTGCAAGGGCTCGTTTCAATTGGAGGTTACAACAATGCAGGGATAGGAAATAGACAGGAATAGGATAGGAATGCACGTGCAAAACAGAGAATTTAATAACACAGGATTTCTGCCAATCTGGGTGTTTGATTCCCAACAATTGGAAGATCACAGGATGCAAAGAAGCATGCTGAGATTAAGTCAAACCACAAGAAAATGTACGGTTATAATGCTATTATGCTACTATCTCTTAGTCTTGTGCTCCATGAATAGGAATTTGAAAAGGAGGACAAGTGAAAATTAAAATTCCTACGTTTTTTCTTTCAAGGAGACACTAAAGGAACAAATCCGTGTGCTCAGTGGACAATATATATAACATGTAGAGTTAAAAAGAGATGCAACAAGTGTACCTCGATCTCAGCGTGATTGGGTTGGCCGGTGAGGATGCTCCGGTGGACTTGGCTGTCGGAGGAGGGGAAGAAGATCTTAGGCGTCTGGAGATGGAGCCCGAGGTACTGCTCCACTGTGATGGAGGGTTTAGTCATTGGAGCAGCTCTGGTGAGTTGTACGACGCCGAGGCTGAAGCAGGACAAGAGAGACAACAAACAACGTTAACCTGAGTGGAATTCTAATAGCATCTCCAATACATGACGTAAAATACATAACCACAAAGTGGTAGATGTAAAATACATCAGCCGCTCATTTCTGAACTTAACTGTCGAAACTGAATTTAACTGTCGAAACTGAACTTAGCTGTCGAAACTGAACTGAACTGTCGAAACTAAATTTTGCTGTCGAAACTGAATTTTGCTATCGAAACTGGACGTACTAGCAAGGTGAGGCTACACGTTGGTCGACTGACTTTTTCATCTCTGGTCAGTCGATTTTGCAGTCGTTGGATACGAAATCAAGGGCCTGCGGTTCATCTTCAACCTCCACCCCCTGAGCCGGCCAAACAGCAGCCCCCCGCCTCCCGTGGAGTGCCGCCCTGCCCGCCTCGAAAACACTCCCCACCACCTGTCCGCCGCCGCCCCGGCCATCCCTCTAGCCCCCCGCCCCCGTGCCGAGCTTTTTCTCTGGCGATCCCCACGCCACCACCCCGCCAACGCACCGCCACCGTCGGCGACCATCGCCCCATCCTAAACCCTAAGATAGATAGTGGGGTAACTCTCCGGCGAGCCCCCCTCCCCGCTGCGGCTAGTTCTTCCTTCACCCCGGCGGCATCGGAGTGAAGTGTAGCTAAATCGGAGCAGCATCGCAAGCAAGGGCAAGAGCGAGAGCAGCAGCGCGAGCAAGAGCAATAGCAAGAGCAGAGCAGCAGCACAAGCGAGAGCTAAAGCAACAACAGGTCCTACTGATGTGGACGTCACCGCCGAGGGAGCAACGCCGTGGAGGAAGTGGCCGGCGATGCCACCGTGGATGGAGCCGCACCATGTCGGCTCGGGACCGAGCGCCTACAGCACAGTGAGATCCAATCAAGAAGAAAATGCGGCAATTAGTGTAAAACCTCTTTGGTGGCGCCGATTAGGCCGTAGCTTCATCCGAGGAAATGGTGATGATGATGTTCTTCCAGTGGTGCAGGTGAAGACGGAGGTGTGGGAATGTAGGTGGCGCGACAGACAAGGGGAACATCGGGGCAGCTCCTTGGAGGTGGAGGACGGTGTGGCTGAACCGGTGGGACGATGAGATCGACGATGGATCCTCATCCGATACGGTGGATGAGGGACGTCGATGTCAGGACCCCGATCCTAAGTCACAACGATCTGGCATGTAACACTTCATATCACTTTGCGGCCTCACGCACGGTATTCCCACGGGTGCCACCTGACCTGGCCCGGGACTGTTTGCGCCTTTTGGCTCACGTATATGATAATGTCGCTAGCATCCATATGACAGAGAACCCGGGCCTACATGGCTAGTCGTGAACCCAAAGCGGCACCAACCTATGGGGACAGGCATACATGAATCACATCGAGCATGTCGGTCAGCAGCGTGTAAATCCGGGCTGAATCACTGGGCTAACAGGACTCCAGGAACCCGGGCTGTAGCAGGCTAGGCAGGACTCCGGATGTCACCGCGTGACATTTCCCCGAAGGGACAGACACAGGAACAAAGTGAAACACATGCCGGCCAGTCAAGTGTCCTGAGCAGTAGTGCTGGGCTAGCAGGACTCCGGTGTACCGGGCTGTAGCGGACTACTATGGCTCATGGAAACACTATACTACATTTCCCGATAAGAGAGGCTGCCAAGGATAAGCAACTAGGTTGTCGGATCCCACACATACCAAGCATTTCAATCATACACACAATATGCTCGATATGTGTAAATACAACATGGCATCACAACATGACTCTACGACTCAAGTATTATTCATTAGGCTCCGAGGAGCGAGATATACAAACATGGGTCTCATGACCCAACAATCATAGCATACAAATCAAAGCACATGCGGAATCTTAACATGTCTGAGTACAGACATCTACAAATGAAAAAGGGTAAGAAGCATGACTATCTACCAGATCCTACCGAGGGCACAAGATCTAGCTGAGGTATCAAGCTAAACGTCAAAGTCCACGCGAAACTACTAGCGAGACTGAAGTCTCTCTGCAAAACATAAATTAAGCAAACGTGAGTACAAAAGTACTCAGCAAGACTTACATCAGAACTATCTACATATGCATCGGTATCAACAAAGGGTAGTGGAGTTTAACTGCAGCAAGCCAGCTTTGACTCAGTGGCTAACCTGAACTACGACTGCAAGCAACTATTTTGAGGTGGTGCACACGAGTCCACATATTCACCATATCAATACACCACTATGGATCCGCTCCCGTCTCCCTACGAGAACGCCATCCATAGCACTCACGCTTATCTTGCGTATTTTAGAGTATCCACTTTCACTTGTCTATGAACTGTACAGGCAACCAAGCAGTCCTTTACCGCAGTCACGGCTATTCAAATAGATGATGTTAACCCTGCAGTGGTGTACTTATTCACACACACTCTCACCACTTACCATCCTTTACACGACATGTACTCGGCAACCTTCAAGCGGAAGCCCAACGAGGGTGTCGGCCACGGCCTACCTAAACACTCAAGTCTCTAGTCCAGGTTTATCGCCTATCCAGGTTCCATCCGCAGGGAGTCTGGCCGAGGTTTCCACATACGGCCCCGAACGATGTGTACAGGGTTCCAAGACACCAAACGGGCGCCCGGCATGCCCGGCCATGGTGTATCTACCGCATCATAGCCCACCCCTGGGGTCAGAGCTACGCACGGCCGCCAACACATATCCTATAAACACCAGAAACTAGTTGCAACTTCTGGACAGAGAACTAGGGTGGTTAAGAAGCCGAGAGGGTACATTGGTTTCGGGCCCAATGCATGGTAGTAGCTGGTTCTGAAATCACATATACAGATCTCGGTGCTTAAGGACGGTTCCAATGAAACAGCCCACCATGTACTCCTACATGGCCTCTCATCGATACCTTTACCAAATGGTGTTCAACACACTTAGCTCACACACATTAGGACATGTTCATCACTATTCCAATTCATCCCCGATGAATCAGACCTGACACAACTCTAAGCATAGCAGGCATGACCAACAAACATCAATGAGTAGGCACATCAGGGCTCAAACAACTCCTACTCATGCTAGTGGGTTTCATCTATTTACTATGGCAATGACAGGTCATGCAGAGGATAAGGGGTTCAACTACCGTAGCAAGTAACAGATGAATCGTTGTTGTCCTAATGCAGTAAAAGAGAGCAGGAACGAGAGAGCGGGATTGTATCAGAATGAACAAGGGGGTTTTGCTTGCCTGGCACTTCTGAAGATAGTCTAGCTCTTCATCGGTGTCATCGAACTCATCGTCGGAACCACGTTTACTGAGAGGGGATCGGACAATACCAGCAAAAAGGAAGAAAACACAATCAATGCAATGCAACAATGTGATGCATGCTCATGACATGCAATATGTTGTTGATTGAACTAATGCAACTAGCAACCATATTAAATGAAGTTGGTTTGAACCCTAGGTTCAAATTCAAACTCCACATGTGGTTATTAAAATACCATTCATTTGATTTGTCCTAAACAATGGCCTGAAGTTGTTCTAATATGCATGAAAATGGTACAGATGGATAGATTGGATTTTTCTGATAATTTTTCATATATAATTTATTTTATTTGGAGTTACGGTAGATTTACTATGAATTTTTGAAGTTTTGGTTAATTTCTTGAATTTCCTGAATTAGATTTTATCCAGAAATAGCTTATTGCATTAGCATGACATAAGCCTGCAGTTAGCAGGTCAACTGGTCTGCCCCTGGTCAAACCTGACCAGTGGGACCTACATGTTAGTGTAACGGGGCAGGAATAGAGGCTGACCTGTGGGGCCAGGTCAACGTTGACGTGGCATTGTCAACTGATGTGTGGGGCCGGCCGTCTTAATCTAAACTAAACAAAAAATAATTCTGGGGTTAGTTAAGGCATGGGGCCCACTAGTCAGTGGTTCTAGGGTTGATTAGTTGGATCATTATCACTAATAAAGCGTGCCACATCAGCAGTCGCTGGAGTTAAGCCACCGGCGACGGCCAGAGGCGGCGGAGCGCCGCGAGAACGGGCTATGGTGCCTTGTTCGCAGCGTGGTTGGGCTCGTTCAAGAGCCCAGACCAGCGCGCATCAGACGGTGGTGCTAGCCGGGCCTGGGGTGGCCGGAGGCGTCAGCGAGGAGCTCGGCCGCGGTGGCCGGAGCACGGGTGAGGCGCGAGCGGTAGCTAAGGCGTGCGTGCAGGAGAGCTGAAGTGCTGGGGTGTGTGTGCGCGATGCGGCGAGGGCGATGGACACGCCTGGTGGACCAAATGGTCGCCGGAGGCGCGTCGGCGACGAGCGTAGGCGGCGGCGCGTTCGGGCGCAAGCGATGCAGTGGCTACGGCGTGCAAACAAGGCAAAAGAGAGCGGGGTTCGGGACAGGAGCTCACGGTGAGGACGAAGAGGGGCTCGGCTTGCTCGGGGATGTCCTGTGGCCGGTGAATCGACGACGGTGGTGGTCAGATGCAGAGGACGAGGACGACGGTGTAGTCGGTGTTGCGGCGCATCTCGTGAAGCGTGGCCCGACGGAGACGACGAGCAGGTCATGGCGGAGCTTCCTGAGAGGGTGAAGGGGCACAGGGACAGCGGTGGCTACGGAAACAGCGGCGGTGCGCTCATGGCCGGCTCGGTCATGAGGAGGAACGAGAGGAAGGCGAGGGGGAAAGCGAACGAGGGGGGGTCAGCAGGATCTAGGAGGCCACGCGGAGTGTGCCTGCGTCATTGCGCTCGCGAGGGAGGGCCAGGCAGGCAGCTGTGTGCCGGCGCGTGCGAGCGCCGTGCATTGCTTCCCCTCTGCCTTCTGGCGAGAGGAGGAAGACAACTGGCAGGGGAGATGGAGGTGGTGGGCTAGGCCGCCAGGTGGGCTGGCCAGCTGGGCTGCGATAGGTAAGCCAGGTAACTCTCTCTCTCTCTATCTTTTATTTTTGTTTTTCTATTTTCTGGAATTGTGTTTGGCTTTATTAAAAATGCCAGAGCATTTCCAAAAATCATGCAACTGACTATGGCCACTGTTTGGAATATTTCCAACAGTAAACATTTCAGTTTGTGATTATTTGGGCATTTAATATATTTTATAGGATTTAAATGCCCAAATGCAAATACTATATGATTTAATTCAGTGACCCCCAATGAACCTAGAAAAATGTGCAATATTTTTGGAAGAGGTTCAATACCAATCCAAAGATGATGAACATTTTTGGGAAGGCATTTTGGGTTCATTGAAAATATTTTTATTTGAACCTAGTTGAGTTCTTTCTGATGCTAGGGTTTGGTCAATCCCCATTTCAGGTTTAAGAAAATTTAAACATGATGCAACAACCAAGGCTAGACCACAACAAGGCTGAAGCTAGGGCTGTGAAAACTCACCCCTACTAAACAAGAATAGCGTCCCGAGATTCAAGACGTGAGGCGACACAAGACCAACACAATCTTCACGATCCAAGTTTCACCTCATAAGGTTGTTGATTCGTTGCATACGTTGATCTTGACATCCTTGCATTTGAGATGTTCATCCATGCGATGACAACGGAGAGAAACTCTACTAGGATTGATCTTCTCAAAGATCAAACTATACAATCTAAACTCGAGGAATGAGATGTCAAAACATCTCGAGTTGGGACACAAAACACATCGAAAGGGATGAAAGAACAAAGATCATGGTTTGATTTGGTGGGCAATAATTCCACGCTTAGGAAGATGGTGGATGGTGTCAAGGTGGCGAGGAAAACATTGCCATGATCCCGTAACGGGCCACCTTGGAAAAGGTGACGCGTTGAACTGATCCCTTAAGTGGCAAAAAGAATTACTTTTGATCTATAGATCATTGAAACTCTTCATACCAGCTTAAGGCAATTTACAATTGATCGTTTGAAATAGCTCAAAGAAATGGCATACTCAGACTATGTTGGATGATGTGGACTACCTGGTTGCAGACAACGCAAGGGATGATTTTGCTTGCGCGTGCTCTCAAGAACTTGAGCATTTCCATAATCATCAAGGTTCTACCAACATCCATGTCGAGGATCCTGGCAACACATCTTTCTACCTTGAAGAATAGTGATGGACAATGCAGTTGCATAGAAAGACACCCCTTTCTCAGATTTCACCTTAGCGAGGCCAAGGGAACGAAATCTGGATGATCGACCGAGAGACATTTAGCACTCCGCTTCTAATGTTCTCCTTGATGTGCTAGCGCGACCCATTTATACATATGGTTTGATAACTAGAACATCAAGTAAAAGGTCGGACTCCGGAAGCTCAAGAATCCATAGAGAATAACTAAGGAAGTAGTATCCTACAAAATCCTTATGGGGAGGTGGCCAACTTCCTCAATCAAGATATTATAATAATAGGTCTTCCGGCTGGGTGTGTTGGCCACGTCATCCACTCTACCGGTTACCGGGAGACCAATATTATAATTCTTGGAGTGTGTTCCAACCATCGTATATGCCTGAGATTCAGATCTGGTTGGTGTTAGGATATTCCAGACTCATCAAGTCTAGAAAGAAAAATGAATGTTTGCAACACAATTCGACGATATGACGTTGCGAGATTCTCGGGAAATGAACTACGATAGCAAGCTCCAAAACATAAGCTGGTTCTGCTACATACGTGTGAACAGACTGTCCAATACAAGCATGATCACTCAGTAGTCTTATAGTAAAACACTGCCGAAGTTCGAGTGAGGAACCATCATCGAGGATATCGAAGTCCTTACATAAGTCCGGATTAGCTCTTAGGAGGGAACTTCTTCTCCTTGAACAAATCAATCAGTGGCTTGGTGTGCTACGGAATTCATATGGAACGAAGATGATCAGTCTAACAGACCACAGAATACTTGGCACATGCATGGCTGACTTGGGATGATTCCAAAGGAAAGAAAACACACCTTTCTCAAATTCACGGCGGCAACTTACATCAAATGCACATGAATCGAGGAAGTCACTTCTTTCATCCAACATATACTTCATGAACGGGGCAAGAAGAAAATGCTTACACAAGTTTCCAACACTAGCTGAATGTTCAACACAATCATGGAGGTGACAAAATGCTGCTGATGGGCTCAACAGCGACTCGTCGGAATTTCCATATCACTAGACTTCCACAATCATGTGAACACGGTGATAGCATAGGTCAGACCAAAAGATGTAATGGTGTATGCTCGAGGGATCAACCACGAGTAAGACAACATTACAAACATCGTTGGTTCTGATTTGACTTGACGATAGCCCATACTCAAGTCAAAGTTTCACAAGGCAATAGATCCAACAACTGATCACGAGGACCAGCCAATGGAGATATCATCTTTCTTCAACGCACACATACACAGAAGATATCCCTTAGAGATGAACTAAGTTAAGCAAAGCTTCTACCTTCCAACTCTCCAAGTTGTTGTCTACCTCAACCAACTAGCTCAGGGATATCCAACACAGATTCTTGGAGAAGGGGTGATTTATAAGAAACCAACTTGATCACAAACTCAACATAGCGGTCAGGTGACAACCAGGTAATACTTCCCAGAAGATCTTCGGAAAATCACGAACCACCGATATGATAATAAGCTTGAGAACAACATTGCTTTTCACGGCAAGACGATGGGACCAAGAGAGTGATGGATTGCCACAATCCTGTCCCATTGATTGAAGACTACACCTAAAATAAGGACTAGGTAGCACGATCCATCTTAGGATGATGATTCAATAACCAACACGCTAAGAATGATATTAGTGTCCATTAACTACCGAGCAACATGATTACTAGGAGTATTGATTTCACACATCATGGTTCACTTGCCGGCATTCCGATTGTGACAACACGGGACCGAGGAATGAGAAATTATGGCAAGTAGTATCACTGCGTCAAGAATTCATGAGAGATGGTGCAATTCTCACAAAAATCCTAGCATAAAGGGGGTAGCACTCCATGGTAGAACAGAGCAAAAGCTGGATGGGCATTTGATCTACAGAACACAACTGCTTTGACCCAATCCTGGATATAGATGAGGTACTGGAGTTTTTTTCTCCTAGTCATTCTGAAATAGAATGGCTTAACGGACCACAAGAACAATAAGCATCGATAACATGGATGCACAATTACTCCTGACTATCAATTGATAGACGATGGTCGGAATACAAATGAAGAGGGACAACTCAAGAGGACATATATCTTTCTGAGTTGTGGATGCATAGATTAACATGTCGAACCGAGTTCAACAGGTTTCTTCCAGATAACCCATGCAGAAAGGTAGAACTGGAAGAATCACAATTATGAATGGAGAACTCCTCAAGAGTACTCTGATTGTGATATTTTGGTTCAAAGAACATCTGCCTTAATGGTTCATGGTATTCGGAAGAAGGAAATACCACGGACCTCGAGGATTGTTGCAAGTTTACTAATATCCTAAAGGAACGAGCAAACACTATCAACAGGAGGTAAGTAGGGTGAATCTTCGGTTCAAGAACCTAGGAATGGAATACCTACTACTAAATGGCATCACGGGATGCTTTCGAGAATGGTGGCCAGAATCATCACACCAGAACACAAAACATGGCTAGATTACTAGGTGACTCCCTAAAACACCTAGGGTCATAATAATAGCTCCAACATATATGTCGAGGCAACAGAGTACCTCAACTCACCGATTAGTGTGATTAATCTGGCCCAAATGGACATCAGGAACATGAAGAAGGAGTTTGCAAATGCATTAGACTATGTAGAGACCTGGGATGCCTCGGACAGCATAATGGCTGTAGATGCTCAAAAGATATTAGACATCCTGCAAAATGATGGCATAACCACTAAACAACATAATACCAAGGTTCTGATTCAACTGGCAACATACTAAAAGTAGTAGAAACTGTACTGAGGCTTGTAACAACAATCCTATAAGCTACTACGGATTAGTAACACGTGAACCTGATAGAAGAAGAGAGCCTAGTCCTTAACCCACGTTGAATGAGAAGAGAATGACTCAGATCAGAGGGCATAAGGTAAAGCAGTAAAAGAACCGTACGTTCCCTCCCACAATCAATTCCCTGACATATAACTAAAGCATTTCTAGAAACAACTTTGACCAGTTTGGCTTGGTAATCCTACAGGCAGTTAGGCTCTGATACCAAAGCTGTCAGGACCCCGATCCTAAGTCACACCGATCTAGCATGTAACACTTCATATCACTTTGCGGCCTCATGCACGGTATTCCCACGGGTGCCACCTTACCTGGCCCGGGACCGTTTGCACCTTTTGGCTCACGTATATGATAATGTCGCTAGCATCCATATGACAGAGAACCCGGCCCGACATGGCTAGTCGTGAACCCAAAGCGGCACCAACCTATGGGGACAGGCATACATGAATCACATCGAGCATGTCGGGCAGCAGCGTGTAAATCCGGGCTATAGCACTGGGCTAACAGGACTCCGGGAACCCGGGCTGTAGCAGGCTAGGCAGGACTCCGGATGTCACCACGTGACATTTCCCCGAAGGGACAGACATAGGAACAAAGTGAAACACATGCCAGCCAGTCAAGTGTCCTAAGCAGTAGTGCTGGGCTAGCAGGACTCCGGTGTACCGGGCAATAGCGGACTACTATGGCTCATGGAAACACTAGACTACATTTCCCCATAAGAGAGGCTGCCAAGGATAAGCAACTAGGTTGTCGGATCCCACACATACCAAGCATTTCAATCATACACACAATATGCTCGATATGTGTAAATACAACATGGCATCACAACATAACTCTACGAGTCAAGTATTATTCATTAGGCTCCGAGGAGCGAGATATACAAACATGGGTCTCATAACCCAGAAATCATAGCATACAAATCAAAGCACATGCGGAAGCTTAACATGTCTGAGTACAGACATCTACAAATGAAAAAGGCTAAGAAGCCTGACTATCTAGTATCTACCAGATCCTGCAGAGGGCACAAGATCGTAGCTGAGGTATCAAGCTAAATGTCGACGTCCACACGAAACTACTAGTGAGACTGAAGTCTCTCTTCAAAACAAAAATTAAGCAAACGTGAGTACAAAAGTACTCAGCAAGACTTACATCAGAACTAACTACATATGCATCGGTATCAACAAAGGGTAGTGGAGTTTAACTGCAGCAAGCCAGCTTTGACTCAGTGGCTAACCTGAACTATGACTACAAGCAACTCTTTTGAGGTGGCGCACACGAGTCCACATATTCACAATATCAATACACCACTATGGATCCGCTCCCGTCTCCCTACGAGAACGCCATCCATAGCACTCACGCTTATCTTGCGCATTTTAGAGTATCCACTTTCACTTGTCTATGAACTGTACAGGCAACCAAGTAGGACTTTACCGTGGACATGGCTATTCGAATAGATGATGTTAACCCTACAGGGGTGTACATCTTCACACACGCTCTCACCACTTACCGTCCTTTACACGACATGTACTCGGCAACCTTCAAGCGGAAGCCCAACGAGGATGTCGGCCATGGCCTACCTAAACACTCAAGTCTCTAGTCCAGGTTTATCGCCTATCCAGGTTCCATCCGCAGGGAGTCCGGCCGATGTTTCCACATACGGCCCCGAATGATGTGTACAGGGTTCCGAGACACCAAACGGGCACCCAGCATGCCCGGCCACGGTGTATCTACCGCATCATAGCCCACCCCTGGGGTCAGCGCTACGCACGGCCGCCAACACATATCCTATAAACACCAGAAACTAGTTGCAACTCCTGGACAGAGAACTAGGGTGGTTAAGAAGCCGAGAGGGTCTATTGGTGTCGGACCCAATGCATGGTAGTAGCTGGTTCTTAAATCACATATACAGATCTCAGTGCTTAAGGACGGTTCCAATGAAACAACCTGCCATGTACTCCTACATGGCCTCTCATCGATACCTTTACCAAATCGTGTTCAACACACTTAGCTCACACACATTAGGACATGTTCATCACTGTTCCAATTCATCCCCGATCAATCAGACCTGACACAACTCTAAGCATAGCAGGCATGACCAACAAGCATGAATGAGTAGGCACATCAGGGCTCAAACAACTCCTACTCGTTCTAGTGGGTTTCATTTATTTACTGTGGCAATGATAGGTCATGCAGAGGATAAGGGGTTCAACTACCATAGCAAGTAACAGATGAATCGTTGTTGTCATAATGAAGTAAAAGAGAGCAGGAGCAAGAGAGTGGGGTTGTATCGGAATGAACAAGGGGGTTTTTCTTGCCTGGCACTTCTGAAGATAGTATAGCTCTTCATCGGTGTCATCGAACTCATTGTCGCAACCATGTTTACTGAGAGGGGACAATACCGGCAAACAAGGAAGAAAACACAATCAATGCAATGCAACAATATGATGCATGCTCATGACATGGAAATATGTTGTTGATTGAACTAATGCAACTAGCAACCATATTGAATGAAGTTGGTTTGAACCCTAGGTTCAAATTCAAACTCCACATGTGGTTATTTAAATACCATCCATTTGATTTGTCCTAAACAGTGGCCTTAAGTTGTTCTAACATGCATGAAAATGGTATAGATGGATAGATTGGATTTTTCTGATAATTTTTCATATATAATTTATTTTATTTGGAGTTACGGTTGATTTACTATGAATTTTTGAAGTTTTGGTTAATTTCTAGAATTTCCTGAATTAGATTTAATCTAGAAATAGCTTATTGCGTCAGCATGACATAAGCCCGTGGTCAGCAGGTCAACTGGGCTGCCCCTGGTCAAACGTGACCAGTGGGACCCGCGTGTCAGTGTAACAGGGCAGGAATAGAGGCTGACCTGTGGGGCCAGGTCAACGTTGACGTGGCATGGTCAACTGATGTGTGGGGTCGGCCGTCTTAATCTAAACTAAACAAAAAATAATTCTAGGGTTAGTTAAGGCATGGGGCCCACTAGTCAGTGGTTCTAGGGTTGATTAGTTGGATCATTATCATTAATTAAGCGTGCCACATCGGCAGTCGCCGGAGTTAAGCCACCGGCGACGGCCAGAGGCGGTGGAGCGCCGCGGGAATGGGCTATGGTGCCTTGTTCGCAGCGTGGTTGGGCTCGTTTGAGAGCCCATACCAGCGCGCATCAGACGGTGGGGCTAGCCGGGCCTGGGGTGGCCGGAGGCGTCAGCGAGGAGCTCGGCCGCGGCGGCCGGAGCCCGTGTGAGGCCCGAGCGGTAGCTACGGCGTGCATGCAGGAGAGCTGAAGTGCTGGGGTGTGCGTGCGCGATGTGGCGAGGGCGATGGATATGCCTGGTGGACCAAATGGTCGCCGGAGGCGCGTCAACGGCGAGCGCAGGCGGCGGCGCGTTTGGGCGCAAGCGACGCGGTGGCCACGGCGTGCAAACGAGGCAAAAGAGAGGGGGGTTCGGGACAGGAGCTCACGGTGAGCACGAAGAGGGGCTCGGCTTGCTCGAGGATGTCCTGTGGCCGGCGAATCGACGACGGCGGTGGTCGGATGCAGAGGACGAGGCGACGGCGTAGTCGGTGTTGCGGCGTGTCTGGTGAAGCGTGGCCTGGCGGAGACGACGAGCAGGTCATGGCGGAGCTTCCAAAGAGGGAGAAGGGGCGCGGGGACTGCTGTGGCTACGGAAACGGCGGCGGTGCGCTCATGGCCGGCTCAGTCATGAGGAGGAACGAGAGGAAGGCGAGGGGGAAAGTGAACGAGGGGGGGTCAGCAGGATCCAGGAGGCCACGCGGAGTGTGCCTGCATCGTTGCGCTGGCGAGGGAGGGCCAGGCAGGTGGAGGTGGCGGGGTGGGCCGCCAGGTGGGCTGGCCAGCTGGGCTGCGACAGGTAAGCCAGGTAACTCTCTCTCTCTCTCTCTCTTTTATTTATGTTTTTCTATGGACATATACATCTATGCCCTTAACTCGAACCTACTACTCAGTTTTGCCCCTAATTTTTAGGTATGCTCAGTTTTGCCCCTCCGCCGTTAGTGTCACTTATAGAAATGCCCTTTGACTGGACGGTAACGGCGCAAAAGGGCATTTCTATAAGTGACACTAACGACGGAGGGGCAAAACTGAGCATACCTAAAAATTAGGGGCAAAACTGAGTAGTGGGTTCGAGTTAGGGGCAGAACTGGAATTGGCCCTTTCTGTAATTGTGTTTGGCTTTATTAAAAATGCCAGAGCATTTCCAAAAATCATGCAACTGACTGTGGCCACTGTTTGGAATATTTGCAATAGTAACATTTCAGTTTGTGATTATTTGGGCATTTAATGTATTTTATAGGATTTAAATGCCCAAATGCAAATACTATATGATTTAATTCAGTGACCCCCAATGGACCTAGAAAAATGTGCAATATTTTTGGCACAGGTTCAAGACCAATCCAAAGATGATGAACATTTTTGGGAAGGCATTTTGGGTTCACTGAAAATATTTTTATTTGAACCTAGTTGAATTCTTTCTGATGCTAGGGTTTGGTAAATCCCCATTTCAAGTTTAAGAAAATTTACACATGATGCAACAACCAAGGCTAGACCACAACAAGGCTGAAGCTAGGGCTGTGACAGTCGAGGTGTTGCTGTGGACGACGTCGTCGGGGAAGAGGCTCTGGCTGGATGGCGGACGGAGCAGGGTGTGGGGTTTCGTCGCGGGTTTTCGTGCCCTAGGTGTACGAATGGGTGGGCGGATGGGATGGCACTAGGGAACCATGGCTTAGAGACGCGCTTGTTCGAAATGTGGGGTAAGTTATGAAAGTACCCTCACCGATTTGAGGCGGTTCTTTCGGTTCAGGCGTACCACGGGCATTTCGCGTGTCGGGATTTCACAGGAGGTGGGAGTTTTCGCGCGCTTTGTAATTTTGGAATAGCAAGGCGCGGGTTGACATGGAGGGAGTTGTCGGAGCACAACGAGACAAAGATATATCTTAAATATTTCGGGCTAACAAGGCGCGGGTTGAAATTTTCGGACAAGCCTAATGTGTATTGTACCAAATCAATGCGCCCTACAAATGTCATTCAAAACTTTGAATTCATGTTATGTTCAATTAAAATATTTCGCTACGTGTATAATGCATGCAACCTACTACTCAAATGAACGTTTTAGTGCATTCCAAACGTATATACTACCGCTTCAATATGAACTAAATTTTAATTCATTTCTCTATTTGAATAAGATCTACAATAATGATTGTTGTGAAGTCAAAGCATTTGAATTCGTTTCTCTGTTTTCATAAGATCTACAATCATCATTATTGTCAAGTTAAACCATCGTTTGTCTATTATCTTCACAGCACACCACATGATTAGTCTCGAGTTACATATGAACTATGTGTACTATATGAACTCGAACTAGATTTTTTGAATCCACTTTTTTTTATTTCAGATCACATTACATTCCTAGCTCTAGCTAGATCTTCATAATCTAAATCATGTCTCATATGTATAATGTGTTTATCACATTATGTATGGTGCCCCGCCCCATACGCAAGTATTTAGATGTGAGTTGCAAACACCACACATTACCACAAATTCAAATAAAATGTGAGAATGTTCGATATATAGTATTGTTTAGATTGCTCGACATTTAGTTGTAAGCTGAAAATGCCACACATTATCACAAATTCAAATAAAATGTGAGATTGTTTGATGTATAGTATGGTTTAGACTGTTCGGCATTTAGCTGTGAGTTGCAAACACCATGCATTATCACATTATAGTATAACATGTGCACAACACGTGTATCACCGCTATATTCATGCATGCATTTAAAACACTATGATCTCCTATTCAAATATATGAATCCGCTTTCATATCAAATTATGATCTTTGTTAGTCTCTTACACCCACACAATCCTCTAACCTTTGTAGCTACCACTAACTTTCTCTCATGCATGCACATGCCCTCCTCGCCCTCCCCCTCCCTCGGCATTCTATCCACCGGGCACATTCATTTTTTTCTTTAGGTCGTTCTCCCAGAGTCTTCACAACTCCTTTCCGACACACACCAATCGATAAACCTCTCCAGCGATGCCTGCCTACAACATACAAACACATTTTCAATCTCCTCATTTATGTGTCCTTGCCTCGTGTCTCTCATACGGTCAGACACATGTGTAAACTCTCGCCCCTCTTTTCATCGCTCTCTCACAACCGCACACTCCTCCCCCGATCTAGCTAGTAGTTGGGCCTCTCGCACCACCTCCTAGCTCCATTCTCTCTATCTATCCGTCTCGCTGGGCCTTATTAGCCTCTAACAAATGGACGTACACCGACCGATCTCTCGCTATACATATAGCTAGCTAGGTCCTTATAACTCGTTTTTACCCACACATCAGTCGATCTACCTCATTAGTTGTGTCTCTCCCTTCCTCCGACAAACAATGCAACAATTGATCTACCAATTAGTTAGTAAGAACTAGGTACTAATTAGTTAGTAAGAACTAGGTTCTAATTAGGTACTAGAATATTTTTATTTATAGTAAGTTTATTCTTAGTAAGAACTAGTTGAATTAATAGAACTAGTTAGTAAGAACTTGTTGCTATTTTTTTAGTTAAAGCAATTTTCCTGCATCGACGTGGACGATGCCTATCCCGCATCCTCGTCGTCAAGTCGGCGGAGGACGACACCTGCTTGACCAGATGGGCCATGTCCGGGACTGGGCTCCGACGGGGTGGTACTGGGAGGCACTACCTATCGAGGGGCGCAGGTTGGTCAGGAGCCAGCCTGTCGTTGACCCGAACCTTCTTTGGTGGCGGTCGCGTGGGCCAGTGATGGTCCAGAGGCTCGAGGACTCTGCGGAGGTGGTGCGTCACCATGTCAGTGAGGAGGACGCGCACGTCCATCGCTACTTGTTTGCGTTGGAGCACAGGTTCTCTAATACCTGGCAGGTTCTCCAGGGATCTCACTGGAGCTATGATCCCGTGATGGTTCCTTCTCTGTGGGTGTCCAGCGCCCGCGCCGATACCCGTCGTGTGCTAGGGTTTTAGTTGTACTAGTGATGTTATATGTATGACACTATTCGGGATGTATTAGTGATAATATTCGACGATGTACGGACGCATGAGATGATTTACTTTTGCTTATTGAATACATGCTAATTTGAGTCTTATAAGATATTTTGAAATGTATATCTTGTGTTGCTCAATATCCAAGTGGCCGGTCATGTTTGCAGGTTACACCTCCGAGTGGCCTATGTTTTGCCGGAGTGTTGATTCATTTACGTTCCGACAAATTTCAGGAGCTCGATATATCCTATTTTAGCAAAGGTCATGCCGGATTTTTCCGTGAATTTTGGCATGACTTTTGCCAGAATATGTAGGAAATATCGAGTGCCCCGGATTTGTGTGTTGAGTATCCTGGTAGTTGTCTTTTATCGATTTTCAATTAATGTTTTAACTATGAACATAGGAAATGTCTGACGACAAAAAGGATTTTGGTATTTGCAAATACCGCGAAGACGAGCGCGGCCTGTGCGACGGAATATTCCTAGATGATGATAGGCGCTTCAGCATCAAGCTGGACGAGAACTTCAAAGTGGATACAGTAAGTCACAACGACAAGTCTTTTTTCGTAATTAAGCATGACATCTGCTTCATTTGCTTCAACTTATATTTTTTTACTATTCTACTAGCGTATCCCCTGCCATGCAAGAGTTTTTGTATTGGATAAGATAGGTTTCAGTCATACTATGGAGGTAAAGAAAGTTTATTTGAAGACCGAGCATGGTTATATTTTCCACGCAAAATTATACAATTCAGACGACTACACCTATTTTGGATGCAAAACATGGCGAGCACTATGCAAGACTTATGCATTTGAGCCTGATATGGTTATCACCTTTGATATTCGTCCGGAAGATGATATTGAAGGTAATACCAACATCTGGGTCGATGTGCAGACGCCTCCAGTTACACCAAAATGTAAGTTTCTCAACCATATTTATGTCTTTGATATTGTTTATTCAAAAATAGTTGACAACTAATTTGTATTGTCAGCTTATTTCGGTGCAAGTAAACATGTCCAGCGCTTGGTAGACAGGACCTACTACTGTCCCGGGGCTGAACTAAATTGCGAGGAGCTAAGGCATTATGTTTCATGTCTTGAGGATCTTGATACCGTCAAGACAAATTTTCTTCCTGGACTTAGAAATCTTAGTACTGAAAACGTGCGACCAATAGTGTTCGTCATGAACTACGGTCACATCTATTTAGGAAGGATGGTAAGATTTTTACTATTTGTCCTCAGTGAATCTTTTCCATACATTATTTGTGAAGCTAAACTTCATTGCTAAGTATGTGACCATACGATGTTCTTCAACAAGGACTCCCGATGAATGTTGTGCCTTATGGGATCGAGACTAAAGGTACCATGAGTATTATTAGCTTACGGCCAAGATATCCTACATGTTACTTTAGTGCATTCAATATCAGCGATGAATGCTTAATAGTTCAAGACTGGACCAGATATGTGATGGGGGAGTGCAGACAAGTACTAGGGGGCAGCAAACAGATGTGCTACCCAAAATTAGGAGACAGGTTCATCTGCATGCTCCAACTTGATCAAGGAGGAGAGCTACACATGTTTTATGTTGTTTTACATAAGAGAGGGCAGCAGTAGTGATTAGCTAGAAATGAGTTTGAGGATGATGATGTGCTACACTATTACTATGATGATAAAATAGCTAGTGTTGGTGCTAATGACTGATGATTATTATTAGCTAGTGTTAGTGGTGATTAAATAAATATTGTTGGTGCTAATGATTATGATGATGATTAAATAGCTTGTGCTGGCGGATTAGATTCAAGTGGAGGCAACATGTGGTGCACATCGAAAGTACTACTAGTCCAAACTAGATAAAGTTTCGATTAGTAGTATACTTTTGACATGCACCACATATTTCCTCCACTTGAACCTAATCCACCTTCATTTGACACACTGTTATGGACATAATGACGTAAACCTCATAACTGGTATTGTACCAATATTTGTACGATGGCGCATAAATACACTAAAAGTAAAAAAATAAAAAAATACTAGTAGCGATGGAAAGAAAACACGCTGCCAGTAGTTACATTAGCAGCAGCGTGGGAGTGAACAAGCGCTGCAGCTATATGTCCTAGCAGTAGCGCGTGCGGCACGCGTTACTGCTAAGCAATAGCTGTAGCGCCTTATTAGTAGCGTGCCTACCCGCGCTACTAGTGAGCACAAAATCAGCGCTACTGCTAGGGTTTTCCCTAGTAGTGTTAGGTTTGCTTACCAAACACATGGTTCCCCTTCATCATCCATGGATGCGTCCCGACAGATCTATCACGCACAGGCACACACAGAAACACATCCCCACTCTTATTGATAACATTGTAGTTCCACCCTCGGATTGTCTTGTAGGCCTCTCCCACCATCTTCGAGAAGCAACTCCATCACCAATCCAGCACTCTACCCCTCTCCCTCCCTCTCCCTCCCTCTTTCTCTCCTCTATCTCTCTCCCATCATATTTCCCGTGCTTCAGTTATGTATGGATGTCGACCGATCTCCCTCAAGACATAGCTAGGTCTCTCCTTGTCAACACATATACGAGTTGTTCTACCTCTATAGTTAGGCCTCTTCCTACCCCTCCCACCACCCCCTCCCCCCACACACACTGATACATCGAGCGCTCTAGTCATGTCTCCCTGCCACACACAAACTTGATGTGTGACCTCTGACGTTCCGGTAGGCCAGTCGACCTATATCTTTGACTTGTACACACAAACAATTTCGATGGCTCTCTTCATCGATCTCACACCCACCCACTTGATCCTCTCTTCGACTCTATCGATAGCTATGACCCCTCCCTCTCTTCTCGTGGATTGCCCGACCCTCTATGTATGATATGGATAGGCCTTCATTTCACACACATTGCATGCAAAATTTTGTTTGAGATGTCATCGACACATATTCCCACAAATAATTCACGAAATCAACCCCCCTCCCCACCCCCACCCCAAAACAAAAAACACTCATGAACGCGGTTTGTATCTCTCACACACACCCACGTAGGTGGGGAACATGCATGAAGACAAGAGGTGCATGCACGGCGCACGTACTCCTGTCTCTTTCCAAACCACACCAGCGCGGGTACACGGTGGAGCTCATTTCTGTATGAAAAAGGCAGCCCACGTGGTAATTTGGCACGTGTATGGGTTGTCCACTTGGTAGAGGGAGGATCGTCTACCACGGGTGAACAAACAAATTGCGACTTGACGTGTTTTGTTAAAAAAAGAGGCAAACCATGTGGGGCCTACCTTAGAGGCAAGGCTCAATACACTGGAGTACTTTTGATGTGTCCTGTCAACTCGCAGAATGAGGAGAAGCTTGCTTAGTACGCCGTCTCCCCCGCCCACGGGCGCGGTGGCTCGCAGGATGAGGTGAAGCTTGCTTACTACGCCTTACGCCCGCTCCCTCGCCCATGCACACGGTGGCTCGCACGACGAGGAGAAAAATTTACTACTCCCTCTGTTTACTCCTCGTCCCTACTACCTTGGTTATAGAGATTATATAGTATTGTTTGCAATATATATGTCCTAGAGTAGATTTCAATATCAACTACTAGTACATACTCCAAACACTGATGTATATGGACGTATTTTAGAGTGTAGATTCACTCATATTGCTCGGTATGTAGCACTCTCCCTCGCCCCTCGACCCTCGCCCACGTGGTGGACGTGCAGCAATTCATTCGGTCTCATATAGCCAGAACGATATATACTACACTACCATTATTGCTCGACTTCCCGAAGAGGCGAAGAGCCAATTGCAAGGTCAATATTTTGGAGATGCCAAGCACAAGGTTATAGGAGAACGAGTAGTAGGTGTTGCATCATTTATAAATAAAGTTTTTTTTCTTCAGTGGCACGTACGCAATATGATAGGTTCATATGGAGAGAAAAGTTATACATAGTCAGGACGGGCCAGCCTACACGGTTGCTTGCTGGGGTTGCTCTCTTCGCACTCTCTCGCACAAAATGACTGTGGCCACATCTCTAACATCCCGGCGGATCACGTCCTCTTGGGGAAGGGGTGGATGCTTAGTGTAGATGCGGTGGCCGTCGCCGTCGCCGAAAACCCACTATCGGCACGTCCCGATCAGGGGTCCCCGCCATTCTCTCTGATAAAGCCGGTGAGGTTGCCTTCGTCCCTTGCTCACTGCCGTGACGTGGGGAGTTGCCGCCTGGTGCCGCCCTCCTCAAGGTTGAGCTACGTCCCTTAGGTACAACTCCCTTTACAGTCGTCTTGCACCACTGCTCCAGCTGCCCACATCACTCCCTATGGATATTCCTCTACTTCTTTGCCCCGCACATACCTCTACTGGCTTCTACGTACTGTATTTATGATGATTTTATGTCTCATCAACTAGTCCCAGTAATATTATTCTAATCACGCTTGTTCAATTTCTTTGCCACAGGGATGCTCACCTCGATTTTGGTGAAACTGCAAAAAATGATCCGATGGTCAAAAGGTTGCAAACTTCATTTATTAGGAAGCTTGAACGTTGCCAGCAAATTGAAGCCTGGTCAGGGTTCACGGTTCAAGGGCTAGGGACTGCATGGATCATTTTTTTCTTTAGCTGCCTCTGTTCCAAAATAAGTGTCAACTTTAGTAGTAGTACAACTTTGTACTAAAGTTTGCACAAAGTTGAGAAACTTATTTTGGAACGGAGGGAGTACATATTTGCTATGATCTGTCAATCATTGAGATGCAATAGCATGCATGTTAGTCTCCTTTGTATTTGATGAAATGTTGCAGCGGGCAACCTTGGACGCAAGATACATGTAACAGAAGCTGGAAGCTTCATAGATTGTACAAATTCATCTCGCTGATAAATTACAGTACGTGCTATACTAGTACTTCCTCCGTTCCTAAATATAAGTCTTTGTAGAGATTTCACCACGAACGACATGCAGATGTATATAGATGCATTTTTAGTGTAGATTCATTCATTTTGTTCCGTATGTAGTGGAATCTCTACAAAGACTTATATCTACTAGTAATAGCTAGCCCCCACTACTAGGAATTCTCTATCCTCTCCTCGAGCCACGTCATCAAAATTGATGTAGCCGTTAGATGAATTAAATCAGTCCATAATAGTTGTCTGATCTTGACGTTGAGAGGCTCCGCACTAAGCCACATGCAAGCATGCAGAAAAACTGTGCCACATGCATGTGAGTGGGTTTTAAATCACATCAACACGTCTGCATGCAAGCATGCACCGGTAGCATGCATGTAAGTGAGCTTTATGTCCCATTAACATGTCAAAAAGAAAAATATAATCCTATTATGCAGTAGGAGTTCAGGAGTTGGCTGATCTTATTTCCTTACGTGGGATGATCTAAAAGATGATGGGAGTTTATTTAGTTTGGCTACCACATTTTTCATGCGGTTATAGAGTTTTTTTGTTCTATGAAATCGATAATTTTGCGCAGAGAGCTATACCGCTGTTCCGCGCAAACGCGCGGGGACTCATATAGTAATATTTAGGAACGGAGGGAGTACTATGTAAAGAGTTAGGTGTCGCACGGTGATAGTAGTGTGAGGTGGGCCATGTAATCACTGAGCCTGCGTGTTTTCACTGCTCTTGCACGCCTCCGCTGTAAGGATGGAGAAAATTGTAATCTAGTAGTAGTAGTATACCTCATTTCGACGAAAGCGTGGGACATCCAGCAGTCCTACCACCTCAGTAATAAAGACCAATGAGCCGTCAAATCACATAGACCCAGCAGTAAGTTGGACGGACGAAGAAACCATCACTCTTGCACCAGTGAGAGGTCGCGTCCACTCTGCCCGGGCATGAATGCGGCACCGATTCTTTGGAGCGGTGCTAACCGTTTCGGGAGGGAAGCGCACGCGGGCGATGGAGGGGCTTTGGGTCGGCCAGGCTGGTCAGGAGCGGGTGTGGCAGCTGTCTGCATGTCCCTACCAGACACGCCCAGAAACGAGAGGATGCACCGACTCTCGCGGCTAAAATCATACACTACACAACATCTCTCTGTAAGAGTAGGTCGATCTGTCGCTCTCTCTAACACATACATGGTGTTAAACACACACACACGCACGCACATGCACCCACCTTGGTCCCGTTGCACCTTCTAACGTGACTTATTACACCTAGACGCAGGGAGTAGTAAGTATACGAGATACGGTGGCACACTGACTTAAGTCGAATACAAGTGGCCAAAATTTGTGTGCATGTTATAATAAGGATTCACTTAAAATAGTACGTGAGCGAACAGAGGGATCAATTGGACAGTGTTCCCGAGCAGTAGCGAGATGTGTGAGGTAAGATACTCCGCTGGCGCTTTTAATTTTTCTAATTAATTTGTTTGTTTCACCCTCTGACTGGTGGGACCCAACGTACTACGTGGATAGAGGTAAGGTGACTAAGGCTGCATTATTTCTGCACCACTGTGGATAGTCTTACCACCAAAGCCACATGACACGATTATGATTGAAATCCCAATGACTCCCACACACAAAAAAAACACGGCATGCTTATCACACGAATGCAGGAATGTATAAAAGGTTATTTCCCTCTCGTTGAACATAACGGGAGGGTTGTGTAGCTGGTTAGCTTGTTTGCTCACTCTCTCGCCCTCTCCCGCTGGAGCCTCAGTGCTTGTAGTTGCTCTCTTCACACTCTCTCGCCATCTCCAGATCTATACAAGACTCCGTTGGCCTCTCTCTCCCCTCACTCCTGCTCAAAGAGTCGGCAGGATCCGTCCGCCAGGAAGGGAAGGAGGCTTAATGCTGTCGCCGTCGGCAAGGACTACTGGCGCAGTTGTTCACTGTCCACCCAGCAGTGGCGCAGGAGGGCCTCTGACCCCTTCTTCTTTGCCGCCTTCTAGTCGCCCACCGAACCACGCCCCAAGAATCTTAAGGTATAATTTACTTACTCCACATGCATTGCTCTAGCTGCATGTATACCATGAATCTAGGACGTGGTTCAAAGAGGAAAGGAGTGGGGGAAAGTAGTGGGAAAAGTTATATATAGCATGAATCTAGGACATGGTTCAAAGAGGAAATGAAGGGGGAAAGTTGTATAGCATTAATCTAGGATGTGGTTCAAAGAGGAAAGGAATGGGGAAAGTAGTGGGGAAAGTTGTATCGCATAAATCTAGGACATGGTTCAAAGAGGAAAGGAAGGGGCGAAAGCACTAGTTCAAAAAGGAAAGGAAAGGACAAGGCTGTAGAGTTTGAGTAGGACTAGATTTGTTGCGCCCACATAGGGAAAGGCGTCTAAAGATAAGAAAACTGGGACCAACACAAATATGCTCCTTGGTTGCTTGTTCTTTGTTGCAACAGACTCTGCATGACCACAGTACATCGGTAGATACACATGGTGCTGGTGCGTCCACTGTCCCGTGCAACTCATTAGCTATTGTTAATCTAAAGCCATGTCTGGTTAAAACCTCCCTAGTCCCTACCTGCTGGGTTCCAAGGACTAAACATGGGCTAGAGGTTATTAAATGACATGCTAAAAGACCATGTTACCCCTAGTAATGAACTAATAGAGACAAGGTGCGATGCGTGGCAGGGGCAACTGTTGGAAAAAGTCCCAAAATGACTCCTTCGGGGTCTTCTTCCTTTAGTCCCAAATGCCCACTTTTAGTCCCTAAAAGTCCCTCCTCTTTGGTTTAGATGGGACTGACATGGAGTTTTTTTAGTCCCTACACCAAAATGTCCATGTAAACAAACACCCTCTAATAATGCCGCTGGAAAATTGATGCAATGCTAGAGTTAAAAGCAAATTACATGTTTAACGAATTTTATTGTTAATATAATCTCTATGGTAATATTAATCAATGCCACCGTTTGAGAAATGCTACTGTCTTGCTTTCTTTCCCATTTAGATAAGGTAGATGCTTCTTTTTGTTGGCTTCTGTGTCATCCACCGTTATTGACCACTAGTTGTTTCCTTTGCACCTCTATGTAAACAGGGTTATCTGCTTCACCTCATTGCCATTGTGACCTTTTGTTGCACTGTAGAAAACACTTCTGTTTTAAGAGTATTTTGTGCAGTTCAACCAAAATGTCACACCGACAACGTTGCTTGATTGCTTTATCTGAGTGGAACTGCACAAGAGGAGATCTTACTTCCTATCCGTTAAGGCGAATTTGGTTCAGATCTTCTTCTTGTGAGTTGTTTGAATTCCGCATCATGAGAGGTCAGTACTAGCCTTCTTTCACATGATTCTGCAGTGTGCATTCATATGTTATGATACTTGCACGATAATGTTGCTTGATTTTAGTGAACTGCACAAATGGAGACAAGACTTCCAATCTGTATGTGCACTGTAATATCCCATTGAGGTAAGATAAGGATATTTCACAACTGCTGGCCTGTATTTTGCCACTTTCATCAAAAAAATTAAGTTTAGTCCTATACTTGTGCTCCCTAATTGACATGCCAAATCTTACATTGAAGGTGAAGCTTCTTTGTTATTGAACCAAGTGATGAAGGGGAAGAACAAGGGGAAGAAAAACAAAAATCAACTCCTGGTGCTGTCATGAAAACGTGGTATTGTCCTTGAGAAGTGCTTCATATGTGCTGTTTTAAACATTTTCATTCCTTTTTTTCGAGCAAACAGTGATGCTAGCATTTAGTAGTCCTCTTGTCTTTGCACAACAGGATCATCTTCCTCTGAAGAATATGGAGTACGTGAAGTGACTAGTTCCGATTATGCCAGGATGAAGAAGCCCTGTCTATCTTATCATCAGAAGGAGCAGTTGAAGGATGGTTACATTACTCCCCACAAGACCAAACTAACTTCAGCTCAGAAGGACTGACAAAATCTCCATTTTTTTGCAGTGATGCGTGAGTACAATGTTGTTCTAGGATTCTTTCTGGTGAGTTCCATTTTTCTAAAAGTGTGCTCTACATGGACCATGTATGTGCATGTTGAAACTGTCAATTCATAGTACAGTTTGCTCTATACTAATCACTTTTTTGTATTTGTGCAAACCGGGGTGCTCAGCTTGATTTCAATGGGAACTGCACAAAATGTTCATGAATACATCGAATCATTCATTTCCACCACAAGGAAGGAGGTGCCGATAAGTTCAAGGCGTTGTAACATATAAGGGCGAAATCATACAAGCTACGCACGAATTTGGTTGATTTTGGTGGAACTGCACAAAAAGAACAGCTGGTTTATTTAGCACGAGGTGCCATGTCAATGTCCGAACTGATGGCAAACCCTGCCCATTCCACAATCGTAGGCATTTGATATTTTGGAATGGGACAACCTTGTCAACTTTTGCTCGTTGATTTTAGCAAGACATGCATTTGATATTTTCGAATGGGACGCCCTTGCTGTCAGCAGCATCGATCAAGTTTTTCTTTATTCTTTAGTTGTGAAGTAAATATTGCCTCTGACATGTGAGATGCATAATCATCGATTGTTTTGAATGTTCTCTATGAATTGCCAGGGCTGTGTGTTTGATTGCAATGTACAGAAACGCTAAAAACCTGCTCAAACTCTTTGTACTCCTTCTGTTCCTTTTTACTTCACACATTGTGAAAGTGCATACTTTTTTGTATAAGATTGGTCAAAGTAGAGATACTTTGCCTGCAGACAAAACTTGTATGCAGACTAGAAAGGACCGGAAGGAATACATGTGAAACTGCTACAAACGAGGTGATCACCCTGGGAATAATGCTAGTACATATAGTTTTGCATGTTCATCCAATGCCAGTGATACGGGAATTCAAACTAATCGAAATAAATTCATTCATACACGGTCGGATTTCATATAAACATGCCAGATTTCATTACATTTCATACATTCTTTAACTAAAAAGGGGTGCGCTAGAGGTATAATTAATTAACCGAAGCTACCCACCTGTGTCCCGCTGAGCCGAACAGAAGCTTAAGTGACTTAACTGCAGGTGCAGTTGCGTAACTGACATGTGGCCTGTTGGGCCCACGTGTAAGTCAGCCAACTGCACCAGCAGTTAAGTAGAAGCAGCGTTCTTGTCCAGCACAGCTCTCCGACTCCACGTCGCCGCCAAGAAGCTAACCGGTCGTGAATAGTCAACTCGCCTATCTTGGCTTCAACCGGAGGGTAGCAGCGGTGGACTTACTTGGACCCGAGCGGCGGCGACCTACCGTGTTCTACTTTTCCTCATTTTTTGTGTGGCGCGGCCTCGTTGGCAGCGGGGCGGGGCCTCGGCGGAGCCGGCGATGTCCTCTGTCTCGTTGCCGGCAGGGTGGGGCGGAGGAGGGGGTTGGCGCCAGATCGTCGACTACCATGTTCTCCATTGGGACATCGTCGTCCTCTGCCTGCCTGCTAGCCAGCAGGTCGGCAGCAATGGTTGCCATCTCCTTGTGGTCCATCGTCCTCCTGTCCCGAAGAGTGCTGGAGCGCGAGGAATCCATGGTGGGCAGTAGTGGTGTGGACAGGAGAAAGGGAACGGATGCGGATGAACATGCCAGATTTCATTACATTTCATACATTCTTCAACTAAAAAGGGGTGCGCTGGAGGTATAATTAATTAACCGAAGCTACCCACTTGTGTCCCGCTGAGCCGAACAGAAGCTTGAGTGACTTAACTGTAGGTGCAGTTATGTAACTGACATGTGGCATGTTGGGCCCACGTGTCAGTCGGCCAACTGCAGCAGCAGTTAAGTAGAAGCAGCGTTATTCTCCAGCAGAACTCCCCGACTCCACGTCGCCGCCAAGAAGCTAACCGGCCATTAATGGTCAACCCGCCTAGCTTGGCTTCAATAGGAGGGTAGCAGCGGTGGCCTTACTTGGACCCGAGCGACGGCGACCTACCGTGTTCTACTCTTCCTCGTTTTTTGTTTGGCGCGGCCTCGTTGGCAGCGGGGCGGCGCCTTGGCAGAGCCGGCGATGTCCTCTGTCTCTTTCCCGGTGGGCGGTGCCTCAGCGGAGCAGTGGAAATCCTCCCCCGCGTTGCCGGTAGGGTGGGGCCTCGGCTGAGCCAACGATGTCCTTTGCCTCATTGTTGGCGGGGCAGGGCCTCAACGGAGCCGGCGGTGTCCTCTGCCTCATTGTTGGCACTGCGGGGCCTCGGCAGAGCAGGGCCTCGGCGACGCTAGCGGAGTGGGGACTCGTCGGAGCTGGCATTGTCCTCTTCCTCGTCCTCGGTCTCGCCAAACAGCGCCTCGCCCGCTTCATCGCCCTCTTTGCTAGCCTCTTTATAGGCGGCCGCAGCCTCCGCCACCCGCATGTGCTCCCACCAGCACTCGAGGCGGCCCTTGCGGGCGGAGCGGTACGAGTCGAGCAGCGCCTCCTGCTCCGCCCGCTTCGCGGCAATCTGCTCCTCCGCCTGCAGATGCTCCTGGAGGAGATGGTCGTTGTAGGCGGCGTCGGCCTGCGCCTCCCGGAACTGCTCCTGACGCATCTGCCTCACACTGTCCATATATTGGGCATGGGCCTTGCCGATGGTCATGGTGCAATGCACTGGCGAGGATGGCGCGGAGGAGGGGGTTGACGCCGGATCATCGACTACCATGTTCTCCATTGGGATGTTGTCGTCCTCCGGCTGCCTGCCGGCCAGTCGGTCGGCAGCAATGGCTGCCATCTCCTTGTGGTCCATCGTCCGCCCGTCTCGAAGAGTGCTGGAGCGCGAGGAAGCCATGGTGTGCAGTAGTGGTGCGGACAGGAGAAAGGGAACGGATGCGGATGACAGCGGCTATGGCCGGCGCAACAGTTTATATAGCAATGGTGGGCGGGCGGAGGGACGGACGTGTGGCGCCAGAGTAGCCGCCTCGGCAACCGCGTATCATTAATGTGGGCGTCAGATGGGCGGACGGACGGCACTTGTGTCATTTGAAGGCGGAGCAATCGCCTGCACCAGGAAGCGGGGCGAGGAGATGACTTTACTTGGAGAGGATGACAATGGGGACCCACCAGGTCCATAGCCTACGTACGCAAGTGCCTCCTTATTATATATATATATATATGTATAAAACTATACTCCCTCCGTCTAGGTGAATAAGTCGTATTAGAAGGTGCATCACGACCTAGGTGCAAGCAGATTGGTGGAAAAGAAGAATATTTATCTCTTCTAAGCACAACATTTAATCACAGCAGTTAAGAGGATGCCTTATTAGCTACCCATGCAGGCCAATGTAATTCATAGCATGAAAAGCGCTTTTATTTCTTGCCTAATAACCGCATGGACGTGCTGCATGCATTGGTCCTTGCCTGAGCAAAAAAAGGGAGGAAAGGGGTTTCCACGGGAGATAACGAGGCAGAGGTGGAAGCGCTTGCTGGAGTTATTTATTTTGCTTCCCCCTGGTTTCCTGACATCACGGTCCCACACCATTGTCAACCTATGTAGCACTAGTCAATAAACGAGAGAATTGCACAAGAAGCGGCCGACAGCTAGGACCAAGCAGCTCGAGCAGTATTTGTGTTTTTGATGTGTGAGCACTGCAGAGTTTTTTGATGTTTAGCCTAGATATTAATTTTTCTCCTCTGAACAACAACAAAAACATCGTTGCAGGTATTAACTGGGCGGGCTGTGGCGAGCCCAGATATCCAGCCCAGATATTAATTTTTCTCCTTTCAACAACAACGAAAACATTGTTGTAGATATCCAGCCCAGATATTATTATTTTTTCAAGCTGGAAATGGCTAGCCGAGCTATACTTTTTTTAGGAATACCCAGGCAAGGTCAAGTTGTTATTCCCCACCCTGCTGGGCCGCAAATCTTTCCTAGGAGGGATGCATTAGGCTTAACAAGAAAATGGGCTTTAAGAAATAATAAATGGGATGTAATTATAAAAATTGGGTAGTAACTATAAAAAAATGCACCAAACACGTAATTACTTTATAAAATATTATTTTTGGATATTGAAAATTTTAATTTCATTAATTGTTGCGAGAGCAATGTTTCGTTGGATTTTTACGTAATATAAATTTATATTGAAATTGTATTTAATATGACTAGAAATTCGGGATAAAAATATTTCGGATCCCATCAAAATGTGGGAAATTTTATTGAATTTTGTTTTGAATGGTTGGTTGGAATGGGCTGTACTTTTAACAAACTGTAAATGGGCTGTAGTAAATTCCATTGTAATTCAAAAATGGGCTACATATTTTTTCAAATCTCAAATGGGCTATAAGTTTTCTTCCACACACTTCTGGCCTTACTAAGTTGACGCGTCCCCTAAAACAACAGAGTTGACGCATATGCAAGGCTTTGTCAACTTATAGTCAACACATGGTTCTAGCAGAAGTGGCCGTTGGATGTCCATCCAACGGATGCCGTGCTTCTTCTTCAATCTCGAATATTCTAGCTTCACCCTCCCAAAAAATGATTCCTCCCCCTGACATCTGGGGCGCACCGTTTCGGAAGCTGACCTGTGGGCCTACTAAGTTGACGTACCAAGGGCTTTGTCAACTTAGTCAATATAAATGATTCTAGCTGTAGTGACCGTATGATGTCCATCCAACGGCCATAGTGCTTCTTCAACCTCTGGTCTTCTTGCTCCTGCCTCCCGTGGCCGACTGTGCTGTCAGGGAGGCCTCACCGCCCCTACTATTCCCACCGCTGGCCAGGCCCTACGGCGACGGCAGCCTCACACCACAGCCGAACGAGTGAACCCTCATACTCCTCTCCGCGTGGGCATCCACTGCCGTGTCTTCACCGGCTCCGAGTCGTCCCCTTCCTAGGCCTCGCCATCGTCCACCGCCCTGGTGCTCTCAGCGCGGCGTGGTCAATGAGGAAGGAACGACTTCCATGGGACGGGGACTGTACGTGGAGAGGCTGACAGCTGGGTCCATGGCGGCAGCAAGGAAGTGCCTCCTGATTACGCGAAAAATAATGTTTCCTCCACCTGACAGCAGGGACCCACTGGACAAGCCACCAGTATTTTGTGAAAAAAATTGTTTCCCCCTGACTGCTGGGACCCACCGGATGGGCCACCATATTTCGCGAAAAAAAACGTTCCCCCCCGTTGCCAGCTCGGACCCACCGGAAGTGCCTCCTTATTACGCACAAAAAAATGAATACTCCCCCGGCTAGCTGGGACCCACCTTGCTGGGAGGCTGACTTGTGGGCCTACTAAGTTGACGGGGACAAAGGGCTTTGTCAACTTAGTCAATATGAACGATTCTAGCTCCAGTGACCGTACGACATCCATCCAATAGCCGTAGTGCTTCTTTAACCTCTGGTCTTCTTGCTCCAGCCGCCCAAAGCAGCGCCGGTCGTGCCGCGTGCTCCTGCCTCCCGTGGCCGGCTGTGTTGCCGCAGAGGCCTCACCGCCCCCTACTATTCCCACCGCTGGCCAGGCCCTGCGGTGACGGCAGCCTCACACCGCAGCCGAACCAGTGAACCCTCGTAGTCCTCTCCGCGCGGGCTTCCACTGTCGCGTCGTCCCCTTCCTAGGACTCGCCGTCGTCCACCGTCGTGGTGCTCTCTGCGCGGCGTGATCACCGTGACTTCCATCGGAAGAGTACTGTACATGGAGAGGCTGACAGCTGGGTCCACGGCCACAGCATAGTTTTCTTGTGATTTGCCAACTAAGTCGCTTTGTCAGGCCTGCTGGGCTGCAAATCTTTCAAGACGAGGAGAGCTTTCATTCGGCTGGCCGAGAAAATGGTCCATCAGTAATGAGAAATGGGTTGTACATTTTTAAAACACATCAAACCGGCAATTAGTTTCAAATATCTTTTTTTCATTTCAAGATTTTAAATTACATTAATTTTTATGCATGGAGAATTTGTTGGATTTTATATTGATATACATTTATTTTTAAAATTAGTTTGAATGTGAGTCGAAATTTCGGGATTAAAAACAGTTCGGACCGCACCGAAATATGAAAAATTTCGTATAATTTTTTAACCGTTGCCACAGTATGGGCTGTAATGCTAACAAAAAGAATATGGGATCCAAAAAACCTTAAGAATTAGCAAGGTTGACGCACAAGCACTGACAGTTGGATGTCCATCCAACGGCCATCGTGCTTCTTCAATCTCTGCTATTCCTCCTCCAGCCACTCAAACAAGGGCCCGCGGGACTACCTGGTCCCTCCTCCTCGCGCCCGGCTGTGGTGCCGCGCAGGTCTCACCGCCCGACCGTACTCCCATCACTGGCCTAGCCATCCCTCTACTCACCCACACCTATTGTTATTCTCCGGCGACGACAGACGAACCAATAAACCCTCGTATAATCGTACTCCCCTCCACGTGGGAAACAACTGCTGAGTCTTCCCAGCCTCCGTGTCGTCCCCTTCCTAGGCCTCGCCGTCGTCCACCGCCCTGGTGCTCTCGGCGTGGCGTGGTCAACATGGTCAAGGAACAACTTCCATCGGACGTGGACTGTACGTGGAGAGGCTGACAACTGGGTCCACGGCCGCAGCAAGGAAGTGCCTCCTTATTACACGGAAAATAAGGATTCCTCCACCTAACAGCTGGGACCCACCGAACAGGCCACTGTATTTCGCGAAAAAAACCTTTCCCCCTGACTGCTAGGACCCACCAGCTACATCTTCGCACGTAAGGAAGTGCGCCCGGGCAAAAAAAACAATTCGCCCCCTGACTGCTGGCACCCACCAGCTACATCTTCGCAGGCAAGGAAGTGCCTGACAGTCGGGACCCACCTGGTCGAAGCGTACGTAGCATTGTCATTCTGGTCGCGAATGTGTACGTACATACTGGTCGATGTAGAGGCGCGCACGTGTCATATTAGAGGCGCGCACATGTCGTAGTAGAGGCGCGCAAGTAGCATGTACACGTACGTACAGCGGCCAAGGTGCAAGAAAGAAAATACGGCCACGTATGTGTACATACGGACGGGGTCTCGAACGCCTACTCGCGCATCCGTACGGCCAGGGCTCGTGTACATTGTTGGGTCGGAACGGAGAAACAGCGCCGTCGTTGTGTTCATGGGGAGGCAACGAAATGCGTCGTGTTCATCGGGAGGGCTTGGACAGAACTGGCGATGGAAATGAGGCATGGCGTACCGCAGAATGGAGGAAACGGCCTTGTGTTCCACCGGCCATGTTTGAAACGGGATCCGGTTCATCGGGAGGGGTCTGGCCTACCGCAAAACGGAGGAAATGGACCTCCTATGGTTGAAACAGGGGTACTGTTGATCGGGAGGGGTGTGGCGTACGGCAAAACAGACGAAATGGACTTGTGTTGGAGCGCTACGGTCGTAACGGGGGTCCTGTTCATCGGGAGGAGTGTGGCGTACCGCAAAACAGGACTCCACGGGATACTGTTCATCTCCACTGTTGACCACCTCCAGCCTCCACGGGCTCCTGTTCATCCAGCCTCCACCGTGCGCTACTCCACCGGCCACTGTTCAACCAGCCGACTCCACGGGCTCCTATTCAACCACCCCTCCACGCGCTACTGTTCATCCTACCCTCCACCGTCTACTGTTCATCTTGCCCTCCACGGGGTGGTCCTGTTCATCTAGCCCTCCACAGGGTCCTGTTCATCCAGCCCCAACTGGCTCGATCGATCGGGGTCCTGTTCATCTAGAGGCAACACCACGGGGTCCTGTTCATCCACCCCCACCGGGAACTGTTCATCCAATCCCCCCCGGCAACGCTCACAGTTCATCCAGAGGCAGCATCGATTGGCTTCAGTTAGCAGTAGTAGCGAAGGAATCGCTCGATCAGGTTCAGTTAACAGCCATCGATCGATCGCTCGGGTTCAGTAACATGTAGCCTCCAGTGAAATCGCTCGGGTTCAGTTAGAGCCCAATGCCTCGCTCGGGTTCTGTTAGAGCCAACGCCTCGCACACACGCGCGTACGTGTACGAGAGAAACGCGCATCGCTCGGGCCCCGACCTCCCACCATAACCGGGAACTCCCCGAAATTTTCCTCCCCCTCGCTTCTACCACGGTTTTTTCCGTCATGGACGGCCCAAAGAATGTCATGCAGCTGCGTCTCCGGCTCGCCCAGGACGAAAAGCCCATTTTCTGTCATGATTTTTTGTCATAGAAGTAAGATCCCACCACATCTATGATGATACCGGGTTTTGTCATAATTATCGTCATAGAACTGTCATATGTATGACAGAAAAAATATTCATTCGGCCCAAAATGTCACAGATGTGTCTTTTTTTTAGTGGTACGACTACGGAACCAAAATAAAAGAAGACTACCCCAAATGCTACATAGATCCCCGATCGACCCCAACTGGGCTCCACCTACTGATCAACTAGAACGAAACAACACAAAGGACAAGATCTTCATCGAGCTCCTCCTTGAGCTCAGGTGCGTCACCTGCACGGTATCGTTGGCACCTACAAACTGGTTTTGGAAGTATCTGTGAGTCAAGGGGACTCAGCAATCTCACACCCTCGCGATCAAGACTATTTGAGCTTATAGGTAGGGTAAAAGGTATGAGGTGGAGCTGCAGCAAGCGACTAGCATATATGGTGGCTATCATACGCAAAAGAGAGCGAGAAGAGAAAGCTAAGGCACAAGCGACAAACTATGATCAAGAAGTGATCCTAGAACAACCTACGTCACGCATTACTCCAACACCGTGTTCACTTCCTGGACTCCGCCGGGAAGAGACCATAACGGTTACACACACGGTTGATGCATTTTTAAATAAATTAAGTTTCAGGTTATCTACAACCGGACATTAACAAATTCCCATCTGCCCATAACAGCGGGCACGACTTTTGAAAGTTCAAAACCCTGCAGGGGTGTCCCAACTTAGCCCATCACAAGCTCTCACGGTCAACGAAGGATATTCCTTCTCCCAGGAAGACCCGATCAGGATCGGAATCCCGGTTACAAGACATTTCGACAATGGTAAAACAAGACCAGTGACACCACCCGAATGTGCCGACAAATCCCGATAGGAGCTGCACATATCTCATTCTCAGGGCACACTCAGATGACCGCTCCGTACAACTAAAACCAAACCTCGAGTTTCCCCGAGGGGGCGCTGCAAAGGGCTCTAGTTTGGACCAACACTCAGAGGAGCACTGGCCCGGGGGGTTTAAATAAAGATGACCCTTGAGTCCACGGAACCCAAGGGAAAAAGAGGCTAGCTGGCGAATGGTAAAACAAATGTTGGGCATTGCTGGAGGAGTTTTATTCAAGGCGAACTGTCAAGGGGTTCCCATTATAACCCAACCGTGTAAGGAACGCAAAATCCGGGAACATAACACCGATATGACGGAAACTAGGGCGGCAAGAGTGGAACAAAACACCAGGCATAAGGCCGAGCCTTCCACCCTTTACCAAGTATATAGGTGCATTAAGATAAATAAGATAATATTGTGATATCCCAACAATAAACATGTTCCAACAAGGAACGATCTCCAAACTTGACCTGCAACTAACAACGCTATAAGAGGGGCTGAGCAAAGCAGTAACATAGCCAAACAACGGTTTGCTAGGACATGGTGGATTAGAGGTTTGACATGGCAATATGGGAGGCATGATAAGCACGTGGTAGGTATCGTAGCATAGGCATAGCAAAAGAGTGAGCATCTAGCAAGGAAAGATATAAGTGATTTCGAGGGTATGGTCATCTTGCCTGCAAAGTTCTCTGAGTTGACTTGATCCTCGTAAGCGTACTCAACGGGCTCCTCGATCAGCTACTCCTCTCCCGGCTCTACCCAAAGAAAGAACACAAGCAAAAGGAACACAATCAACCACGTGCAATGCTCAAGCAATATGATGCAAAACATGGTATGATATGCGGGATGCGATATGTGATGCATATGCAAGATTTGGCAAGGAATGATTGAACCTGGACTCAACTTGGAAAACCAAGAGCTCCACTGGAAAGAGGAGTTGATTTCGGTTGAAATTGATATAAAGATCACCGGAAACGGATGCACGGTTTGGAAATGGCAAGCAAAGCAAATATGGCACCGGTCTGCGATAAACAGCAAGTAGCTTCCTAAATGCATCAAGAAAAATAATCTACTGCACTCAAGCAGGGCAACAAATTACATGGCAGGGATCCACTCATGATGCTTGACAAAAGACGAACACTGAGCTATGGCTAATTCACTCAATACCAAGCTCAAACAAGCATGGCAAAAGTGCAAAAGTTAACAGGTTACAGACTTAGTGAAATTAACAGCAAGTCAGGAATTTATCATCAAGAAGCAATGTTTAGAGCACGATAACTATATGCTACAGGAACATATTATGGCAAAGCAAGGCATGGCATGAAGCTACTCAAAGCATACAACAAAAGTCCCTTACTGGCCATAAGCCAAAAGGGATCAGAAAATACAATTGCAAGCATGTGAACATAGCAAAAACATAAACAGATTCATACTTCACTACGAGTAGGCATGTTTACGAGCTCGATGCACTCACTACGAGGCATTGCATGATAAACTAAGCATACACCCAGCAAATAGACATGGCATAGAAGCTAGACATGGCAAGAACAACAACATAACATGCATGGATCAACAACAACAAGCTCGGCAAATTGCTAAACAGGTTAACAATCTGCCAGGAACATTTTATAGCAAAAGTACAGCTCGATTGACTCAAGCTAGGGTGCTCCATAATTTCAAACAAAGACATGGGTGGATAGAGCACAACATTATCTACAAAACATCCTTACAGATCATGCTCAAAAGAGGCACGGATCACTAGGAAACAACACGAACATATGGCATAAAAATAACAACAGGGCAAGGACTTAGAATATTTCAAAGTCCCTGTAATGAGCATCATTGAGTGACCTAGTTCGCATGCTTGTGGTAGTCACCACAAAGATCACAAAAATATATGGCATTCTACAAAACACATGTAGGGCTCAGGATCATAGCATGCACACATTCATCATGGCAAAAATGACAAAAGTGCATTTGCTGAAACAGATCTGAAACTAACATCACATAGCCCTCTTCCAATAGCATTTCGCGCATCAAGATGAGCTCAAATAAAAATGATGCAATGAGGTGAAATGATGTACTCGTCGAGACGGACATTTCGATATGCTACACGCACCAATCGGAGCAACGGTGATGAAGTTATGATGCAATGAGAAGTGCATAAAATTACTGGGACTTGGACGAAATTTAGACCACTCTGAGAAAGTCAACGGGGCGGAGGGATCCGGGACGACGAGACCCGGGACGCGGGGGCGGTGTTTGGTTTCTCCTGGTGGATCTTATCCACCCGGAGCAGATCCGGCCGAAGTTGACTACGGCGAGCTCGAGGCCGTCTCCGGCAAGGCGAGGAGCGGGGCGGCGCACTTCGGCGAGGCCCGGTGGCAGGGTGGTGGCGACGAATCCGAGGTGGCGGTGGGGAAGCACCGCACCACGACCATCGGGGACGAGCATGGACGGCCGCGCGCGGCCTCCGGCGAGGTCGCGCCGGCAAGGCAACGTCAGAGAGCATCGACAATGAGCAGCAGCATTCGGCGGCGACCGGCACTGAAGGCGAAGGCGGCGGAGCGACTCGGGGGCTCGGGAGGCAGGCGACGGCGGTTGTGGGCTCGCGCGGGCCCGCAACAGGCTCCGCAGGCCGGCGGGCGCGGGGCGAAGCAGGAGGCCAGGTGGCGCGTCGTGGTAGGCCTGGAGCGGCGGCAGGGCGACGTGGCGAGCTCTGATAGGCCGGAGTGAGGTGGCGGTGGCGGCGGACATGTCTAGCGTCGCGCGGAGGAAGTTAGGGTTCATCTACGCGAAAATTCCGGGAGGGACACATATTTATAGGTAGAGGGAGCTAGGATAGTCCAAATGAGGTGCGGTTTTCGGCCACGTGATCGTGATCGAACGATCTAGATGATGGAGGAGGTTTAGGTGGGTTTTGGGCCAGTTTGGAGGGGTGTTGGGCTGCAACACACACGAGGCTTTTTTCGTCCATCGGTTAACCATTGGAGTATCAAACGAAGTCCAAATGGCACGAAATTGACATGCGGTCTACCGGTAGTAAACCAAGGCCGCATGACAAATCTCTGTCCGACCGGAAATGTTTAACACACACACACGAAAAGAGGAAGAAAGGAGCACCGTGTGACATAGGAGCGCCGGATTGCAAAACGGACAACGGGGAAAAAGCTCCAATTCATGAAATGAACATGTATGCAAATGATATGCGGATGATGACATGATATTAAATGCATGATACGCTAGCAATGACAAGGCAACAACAGTGAATAACTGGAAGACACCTGGCACATCGGTCTCGAGGCGTTACAATTGGGCTGCAACACACACGAGGCCTTTACGGTTCCCCGGTTAACCGTTGGAGTATCAAACGGACTCCAAATGGCATGAAACATGACAGGCGGTCTACCGGTAGCATAGCAAGGCCGCTTGGCAAATCTCGGTCCATTCCGAGAACGTTTAGCACCCACTGATGAAAAGAGACAAAAGGGGGCGCCGGAGGACGTAGGAGTGTCGGATTGCAAAACGGACAACGGGGAAAAAGCTCGGATACAAGAGACGAACACGTATGCAAATGAGATGCACATGATGGCATGATATGAAATGCATGACATGAAAAAAATGCAAAACAAAGACAAAACCCAACCTTGAAGGAAATCTCATAACTTAGAGCCGAAAATGGCAGGAGTCGGAGTAAAAATATGGCAAATTACATCCGGGGTGTTACAGAAGGACCCTTGAATGGCTGCATATTTGGCAATGGTCAGGAGGATGGAGAAGCAATTTCTTGTTATGAGCTTCAAACACGTCCCGCACCCGGGTAATCATGAGGCTGACGACGTCGCCAAGAAGTCCGCGAAGTTGGAATCACTCTCGTCCGGTGTCTTCGAAGAAAGGCTTACTTTGCCATCTGTCAAGATCGTGGAGCAGGACGAGGTGGCGCATGCCCCGGATGCCGATGGGTGGGGGAGATACCCCTGGCAGGCACTCTTGGCAGCACTGCGCCCCTCAACGATCGCGCACTACTGGCTCTCGCTCGCCAAGCTCCAGACTGGACCGCGGAAATAAAAGATTTCTTGACCAAAAATATCCTACCCGAGGAGCACGCTGAGGCGGAAACAATCATGCGTCGTGAAGGACGGAGACCTGTACTGGGTCTGCCCAAATAGGCTTTCATTGTGGTTCATCTCCCTAGATGATGGTCGCGAGCTCCTCGTGGACATCCATGGCGGTGAGTGCGGCAGCCATGCCTCATCTGGGACCCTAGTGGGGAAAGCCTATCGGTAGGGGTACTTTTGGCCACGATCCTCCACGACCCTCCGCAAGGCATGCCAGTTCCATGCCAAGCAAATCCATCAACCCACCCAGGCGCTGCAGACTATCCCTCTCTCATGGCCCTTCCCAATCAGGGGCTGGACATATTGGGCCCTTTTCCTCGGTCCATCAACGGTTACCTATACCTTTACATTGACATCGATAAGTTCACCAAGTGGACGGCGGTAGAGCCTATCCACAACATCCCAACAAAATTGGCCATCAAGTTCATCAAGTGGTAGGTGTGCTTCTTCGGGGTACCCAACCGTATTATCATTGACAATGGCACCCAATTCACTGCTACCTCTTGAGCACTGCGTTGGTTTTCCTCGAAGAGGAAGGGATGATGCAGCAAAGTAGCGTAAGTATTTCCCTCAGTTTTTGAGAACTAAGGTATCAATCTAGTAGGAGGCTACACGCGAGTCCCTCGTACCTGCAACCAACGCGAATAGGGGTTGTCCCCTACATAGCCACTTACGAGAGTGAGATCTGATAGATATGATAAGATAATATTTTTGGTATTTTTGTGATAAAGATGCAAAGTAAAATAAAGGCAAAGTAAAAAAGCAAAGTTAATAACTAAGTTGTAGGAGATTAATATGATGAAGATAGACCCGGGGGCCATAGGGTTTCACTAGTGGCTTCTCTCGAGAGCATAAGTATTCTACGGTGGGTGAACAAATTACTGTTGAGCAATTGACAGAATTGAGCATAGTTATGAGAATATCTAGGTATGATCATGTATATAGGCATCATGTCCGAGACAAGTAGACTGACTCCTACCTGCATCTACTACTATTACTCCACTCATCGACCGCTATCCAGCATGCATCTAGAGTATTAAGTTAAAATCAGAGTAACGCCTTAAGCAAGTTGACATGATGTAGAGGGATAGACTCATGCAATATGATGAAAACCCCATTTTGTTATCCTCGATGGCAACTATACAATACGTGCCTTGCTGCCCCTACTGTCACTGGGAAAGGACACTGCAATATTGAACCCAAAGCTAAGCACTTCTCCCGTTGCAAGAAAGATCAATTTAGTAGGCCAAACCAAACTGATAATTCGAAGAGACTTGGAAAGATAACCAATCATACATAAAAGAGTTCAGAGAAGATTCAAATATTGTTCATAGATAGACTTGATCATAAACCCACAATCCATCGATCTCAACAAACACACCGCAAAAAGAAGATTACATCGAATAGTTCTCCACAAGAGAGGGGAGAACATTGTATTGAGATCCAAAAAGAGAGAAGAAGCCATCTAGCTAAAAACTATGGACCTGTAGGTCTGAGGTAAACTAATCACACTTCATCGGAGAGGCTATGGTGTTGATGTAGAAGCCCTCCGTGATCGATGACCCCCACGGCGGAGCTCCGGAACAGGCCCGAAGATGGGATCTCATGGATACAGAATGTTGCGGCGGTGGAATTAGGTTTTATTGCTCCGTATCTGATCGTTTGGGGTTACGTAGGTATATATAGGAGGAAGGAGTACATCGGTGGAGCAACAGGGGGCCCATGAGGGTGGAGGGCCCGCCTAAGGGGTAGGCGCGCCCCCTACCTTGTGGCCTCCTCTTTTGTGTCTTGACGTAGGGTCCAAGTCTCCCGGGTCTTGTTCGTTGCGAAAATCATGTTCCCAAAGGTTTCATTCCGTTTGGACTCTGTTTGATATTCCTTTTCTTCGAAACCCTAAAACAGGCAAAAGACAGCAATTCTGGGTTGGGCCTCCGGTTAATAGGTTAGTCACAAAAATAATATAAAAGTGGATAATAAAGCCCAATGATGTCCAAAACAGTAGATAATATAGCATGGAGCAATCAAAAATTATAGATACGTTGGAGACGTATCATTCACTAGTGGTGTTTTACGGGATTACTATGACAACCTCGGCACCATGATTTGCTTTGCTTTCGTTGCTCACCCACGCAGCAACGGGAAAGCCGAGCGCGCGAACGCAGAAGTACTAAAGGGGCTGAAGACCAGAACCTTCGATAGGTTGAAGAAGAGCGGCAAAAACTGGACTGTAGAACTCCCCTCCATGCCTCTTCTCTGGGTTTATCGCCACACCCTGCATGGAGATGATTTGGCCGAGGTAGGAGATGCTATCTTGCTTAAACGAGCACTTGGACTCTTTGGCAAGCAGCTAGTGCTCCCGAAGCAGCTCAAACACGGTGTGCAAATGCTCGAGGTAGTCTTCCAAGGTTTCACTCAACACAACAATGTCTTCAATGAAAATGATGACGAACTTACGGACATACCTAGCGACGATGGCATTCACGAGGCATTGGAAGGTGGCTTGCGCATTGGTTAGCCCGAACGGCATGACCTTGAAGTGGAAATGGCCATGTTGTGTTTTGAATGAAGTCTTCTCCTTGTCGTCGTTGCACATGCGGATCTGGTGGTGGCCCGCACGCAGGTCTAGCTTGAGAAGAATGTCGCTCCCGTAAGCACGTCAAGCAGTGATAACCCACAAGTATAGGGCATCGCAACAGCTTTCGAGGGTAGAGTATTCAACCCAAATTTATTGATTCGACACAAGGGGAGCCAAACAATATTCTCAAGTATTAGCAGCTGAGTTGTCAATTCAACCACACATGGAAACTTAGTATCTGCAGCAAAGTGTTTAGTACCAAAGTAATATGATAGTGGTGGTAGCGGCAACAAAAGTAAAGACAGCAAAAGTAATGTTTTTGGTATTTTGTAGTGATTGTAACAGTAGCAGCGGGAAAGTAAATAAGCGAGAACCAGTATATGGAAAACTCGTAGGCACCGGATCAGTGATGGATAATTATGCCGGATGTGGTTCATCATGTAACAGTCATAACATAGGGTGACACAGAACTAGCTCCAATTCACCAATGTGATGTAGGCATGTATTTCGTATATAGTCATACGTGCTTATGGAAAAGAACTTGCATGACATCTTTTGTCCTACCCTCCCGTGGCAGCGGGGTCCTATTGGAAACAAAGGAATATTAAGGCCTCCTTTTAATAGAGAACTGGAACAAAGCATTAGCACATAGTGAATACATGAACTCCTCAAACAATGGTCATCACCGGGAGTGGTCCCGATTATTGTCACTTCGGGGTTGCTGGATCATAACACATAGTAGGTGACTATAGACTTGCAAGAGAGGATCTAGAACTCACATATATTCATGAAAACATAATAGGTTCAGATATGAAATCATGGCACTCGGGCCCTAGTGACAAGCATTAAGCATAGCAAAGTCATAGGAACATCAATCTCAAAACATAATGGATACTAGGGATCAAACCCTAACAAAACTAACTCGATTACATGATAAATCTCATCCAACCCATCACTATCCAGCAAGCCTACGATGGAATTACTCACGCACGGCAGTGAGCATCATGAAATTGGTGATGGAGGATAGTTGATGATGACGACGGCGACGAATCCCCCTCTCCGGAGCCCCGAACGGACTCCAGACCAGCCCTCCTGAGAGGTTTTAGGGCTTGGCGGCGGCTCCGTATCGTGAAACGCGATGATTTCATCTCTCTGATTTTTTTCTCTCCGAAAGCAAATATATAGAGTTGGAGTTGGCGTTGGAGGGTATCCAGGGGGCCCACGTGGTAGGCGGGCGCCCCCCACCCTCGTGAGAAGGGTGTGGGCCCCCTGGTCTTCATCTTTGGCAAGGATTTTTTTATTGATTTTTCTAAGATGTTCTGTGGAGTTCCAGGTCATTCCGAGAATATTTATTTTTTGCACATAAAACAACACCATGGCAATTCTGCTGAAAACAGCGTCAGTCCGGGTTAGTTCCATTCAAATCATACAAGTTAGAGTCCAAAACAAGGGCAAAAGTGTTTGGAAAGTAGATACGACAGAGACGCATCAACTCCCCCAAGCTTAAACCCTAGCTTGTCCTCAAGCAATTCAGTTGACAAACTGAAAGACAGAAAGAAAAAATTTTACAAACTCTGTTTGCTCTTGTTGTTGTAACTATGTCAAGCCAGCATTCAAGTTTTCAGCATAGATCATAACTAACCATATTTGCAATAATTCTCAGGTCTCATAATTACTCATATCAATAGCATAATCAACTAGCAAGTCATAATAATAAATCTCGGATGCCAACACTTTCTCAAAACAATCATAATATGATATAACAAGATGGTATCTTGCTAGCCCTTTCTAAGACCGCAAAACAAAAATGCATAGCACCTTTAAAGATTAAGGACTGACTAGACATTGTAATTCATGGTAAAAGAGATCCAATCATAGTCATACCCAATATAAATTAACAGTGATGAATGCAAATGACGGTTGTGCTCTCCAGCTAGTGCTTTTTAATAAGAGGGTGATGACTCAACATAAAAGTAAATGGATAGGCCCTTCGCAGTGGGAAGTAGGGATTTGTAGAGGTGCCAGAGCTCGGTTTTGAAATAGAGATAAATTGTATTTTGAGCGGTATACTTTCATTGTCAACGTAACAACTAAGAGATAGCAATATCTTCCATGCTAAACACATTATAGGCAGTTCCCAAATAGAATGGTAAAGTTTATACTCCCCCTCCAGCAACAAGCATCAATCCATGGCTTTCTCAAAACAACGAGTGCCTCCAACATACATCAGGTCCCAGGGGGAGTTTTATTTGCAATTAATTTTGATTTAGTTTGCATAAAGCATGGGACTGGGCATCCCGGTGACCAGCCATTTTCTCATGAGTTAGGAGCGGAGTCCACACCTCTTGAGAATAACCCACCTAACACGGAAGATAAGGACAGCCTTGGTTGATACATGAGCTATTCGAGCATACAGAACAGAATGATTATTTGAAGGTTTAGAGTTTGGCACATACAAATTTACTTGGAACGGCAGGTAGATACCGCATATAGGAAGGTATGGTGGACTCATCTGGAATAACTTTGGGGTTTAAGGGATTGGATGCACAAGCAGTATTCCCGCTTAGTACAAGTGAAGGGTAGCAAAAGACTAGGAAGCGACCAACTAGAGAGCGACAACTGCCATGTACATGCATTAAAATTAATAAACATTGGATGCAAGCATGAGTAGGATATAATCCACCATGAACATAAATATAGTGAAGGCTATGTTGATTTTGTTTCAACTACATGCGTGAACATGTGCCCAGTCAAGTCACTTAAATCATTGAAAGGAGGATACAACCCCATCATACCACATCATAATCATCTCAATAGCATGTTGGCACACAAGGTAAACCATTATAACTCATAGATAATCAAGCATGGCACAAGCAACTATGATCTCTAATTGTCATTGCAAACATGTTTATTCATAATAAGTTGAATCAAGAACGAGGGACTCATCATATTTACAAAAACAAAAGAGTCGAGTTCATACCAGCTTTTCTCATCTTTGTCAGTCCATCATATGTCATGATAATTGCCTTTCACTTGCACGACCAAACGGTGTGAATAATAATAAGAGTGTACGTGCCTTGGACTAAGTTGGAATCTGCGAGCATTCAATAAACAGGAGAAGACAAGGCAATATGGGCTCTCGATTAAATCAACAATAATGCATATAAGACCCACTTCAACAATTTAATTATGGTCTTCTCCAGTGACTCCCAAAGAAAAGAATAGAAATAAAACTATTTACATGGGAAAGCTCCCAACAAGCAAAAGAAGAACGGGAATTTTTTTGGGTTTTCATTTTAATTACTACTATTATAGTAGAAAAATAAACTACTACTAATTTTTTTGTTTTTTCTTAAGGTTTAACAAACACACAAGAAGAAAGCAGGAAAAAGAAAATAAACTAGCATGGATATTACAGTGAAAAGTATGAGCACCGACATCTGGTAATGAGTGTGTGAACATAAATGTAATGTCGGTGAGAAATACGTACTCCCCCAAGCTTAGGCTTTTGGCCTAAGTTGGTCTATGGCCACAGCTGGCCTCGCGGATATCCATAATAATAGTTGTTGGGGTCATACTGTGATGTGGAAGAATAGTTGGGATCATACTGATGTGCAGCGGTTATCGCCTGCTGAGCTGCAGCATGGAGTCGAGCTGCCTCTGCTCTCCTCTCGTACACTTCTGCCTCCTCTCTGGTGATAACATATCTTCATTTTGTCTGTGAATCAAAGAAGGCAGGAGCAAGGAGAGTAATACGGAAAACACATCGTTTATCAAAAATTAAACGATATAAGAGAGGTGATTCATGCCTCTCGACAAACTGGTGCGAAGCCATAGAGTCGTAATCTAAATATGTAGGAGGCAACTCCATATCACCCTGACGAATATCTATCTCAAGAAAATGAGCTAAGCGGGTTGCATAAATTCCTCCAAAGAAATCTCAATTATGTCTATTATGATGCAACCTACGAGCTACAATGGCTCCCATATGATAAGATTGGTCTCCTAACACAGCACTCCTAAGAATGCTAAGATCAGGGACACACATGTGACATGCTTCATCCTTAGCATTTATGCATCTACCAATGAAGAGAGCAAAATAATGTATAGTAGGAAAGTGAATGCTCCCTATGGTAGCCTGCGTTATATCTCTAGATTCCCCCATAGTTATACTAGCAAGAAAGTTTCGAAATTCAGATTTAGGGGGATCCCTAATACTGCCCCATGATGGAAGTGCGCAAGCAGAAGTGAAATCCTCTAGGTCCACGGTATAAGATTTGTCATAAAGATCAAACATGACTGAAGGAGAATTACGCGAAGATGAATACTTAAACCTCCTCACAAATGAACTTGTGAGATCATGATACTGGGGGAATTTTTTAGCCTCAAAATCTTCAAGACCGGCATTGCGCAAATATGCTTTGAATTATTCTTTAATTCCCGCACGGTCCATAAAATTTTCCGACGTCCATTCGCAAGGCCGTACTAGAGCGTCTAGGTGGATCCTTGTCAGCATCGCGCATAACAATCCTGGGTCCTTTCTTCTTATAGGAACCACCTTGGAACATCTTCCTAAACATATTGTTTTTCTCTGAAAAATTCTGAAATTTTTAGTAACTTCAAAATAAAAGTAAACCAACTTCAATAAAACTGATAGCAACTACTCCTACAAGTGCCTAAAGCCTATATCAAGCATTAGAACTACTTGGAACCATATAAATTTGACATGCAAGATCAAGAACATGGTCACCTATACAGCACAAATTTGCAAAGAATAAAGCACTAGAACAAAAACTAATTGGACCAATAGAGGAGTCACATACCAAGGAACAATCTCCCCAAGCAGTTTTGTGAGAGGTGCTTTGAGCAAGGAGATCGAAAATCACAGCAAAAGTGGCTGGAACTCATGCTTGAGTTTGTTTTTCGGGTTTGTGTGAGATAGAGGAAGAAGATGGGTGCTGGGATAAGTGGAGGAGGGCCACCGTGGGCCCATGAGGCAGGGGGTGCGCCATATAGGGGGGGCGCCCACCACCCTCGTCTCCAGGTGGCAGCTCCTCCCGCGGTAATTTTTGCACAGTAAATCCTCAAATATTCCCGAAAAAATCATATTAAATTGGCATGTCATTCTGAGGACTTTTATTTTCCGGATATTTTTTTATTGCACGGATAAGTCAGGAAACAGACAGAAAAATACTATTTTTACTTTATTTCTACTAATTAACAGAAAATATAGAGAGGGTACAGAAGTTTGTGCTTCTAGTTTCATCCATCTCATGCTCATCAAAAAGAATCCACTAACAATGTTGATCAAGTCTTGTTAACAAACTCATTCCGATAATCATGAAACCAGAGAAATTTTGAATAACACTAAGTTACCTCAACGGGGATATGCACATCCCCAATAATAAGAATATCATATTTCTTCTTGACAGTAGGAAGAGGAAATTCGAAACCTCAAAATATAATCGATGGAATTTTTCCAATAGAGTTGATACTATGAACTTGAGGTTGTTTCATCGAAAAGTGTACCTTATGCTCATTACCATTAACATGAAAAGTGACATTGCCTTTGTTGCAATCAATAACAGCCCCTACAGTTTTAAGAAAAGGTCTTCCAAGAATAATATACATACTATCATCCTCTGGAATATCAAGAATAACAAAGTCTGTTAAAATAGTAACGTTTGCAACCACAATAGGCACATCCTCACAAATACCGACAGGTATAGCAGTTGATTTATCAGCCATTTGCAAAGATATTTTAGTAGGTGTCAGCTTATTCAAGTCAAGTCTACGATATAAAGAGAGAGGCATAACACTAATACCGGCTCCAAGATCACATAAAGCAGTTTTAATATAATTTCTTTTAGTGGAGCAAGGTATAGTAGGTACTCCGGGATCTCCAAGTTTCTTTGGTATTCCACCCTTAAAATTATAATTAGCAAGCATGGTGGAAATTTCAGCTTCTGGTATATTTCTTTTATTAGTATTGATATCCTTCATATATTTAGCATAAGAATTTGTTTTGAGAACATCAGTTAATCTCATACGCAAAAAGATAGGCCTAATCATTTCAGCAAAGCGCTCAAAATCCTCATCATCCAATTTCTTGGATGGTTTCGGAGGAAAAGGCATGGGATTCTGAACCCAAGGTTCCATTTCTTTACCATGTTTCCTAGCAACGAAGTCTCTTTTATCATAAAGTTGATTTTTTGATTGTGGGTTATGAAGATCCACATCAGGTTCAATTTCTACATCATTGTCATTACTAGGTTGAGAATCATCATGAACATCATCATTAATATTTTTACTAGGTTCATGTTCATTACCAGATTGTGTTTCAGCATCAGACATAGATATATCATTTGGATTATTAGGTGGTTCAGCAATAGGTTCACTAGAAGTTTGCACAATTCTATCATTTTTCTTCTTCTTCTTTTTAGAAGAACTAGGAACATCAATATTATTTCTTTGAGAATGTTGCTCGATTCTCTTAGGGTGGCCTTCAGGATACAAAGGTTCCTGAGTCATTCTACCAGTTCTAGTAGCCACTCTAACAACATAATCATTTTTCTTACTATTCACTTCACCAACCACTTCTTTTTGAGCCTTAAGTACTTGTTCTACTTGAGTGGTAACCATAGAAGCATGTTTGCTAGCAAGTTTAAGTTCACCTTTAATATTAGCCATATAATCACCCAAGTGTCTAATCATATAAGCATTTTCTTTTAATTGTCTACCAAAATAAGCATTGAAGTCGTCTTGCTTAAACATAAAGTTATCAAACTCATCCAAGCACTGACTAGCAATTTTAGTAGGAGGGACTTCAGCTTTATCATATCTATAGAGAGAATTTACCTTTACGACCTGTGTTGGGATATCGGGATCAGGAGGTTCTTCAGTAAATAAAGAATTGAGATCATATGTTTCTTCAACATGCGGTATATTAAGACCATGTATTTCTTCAATAGGAGGTAAATTCTTAACATCTTCAGCTTTAATACCTTTTTCTTTCATAGATTTCTTTGCCTCTTGCATATCTTCGGGACTGAGAAATAGAACACCTCTCTTCTTTGGAGTTGGTTTAATAATAGGCTCTGTAATTGGAGAAGGAGCTGTCTCAGGAGGTGCCCAATTATTTTCATTTGTCAACATATTATTCAATAGAATTTCAGCTTCATCCAGTGTTCTTTCCCTGAAAAGAGAACCAGCACAACTATCCAGGTAATCTCTGGACGCATGGGTTAGTCAATTATAAAAGATATCAAGTATTTCAGGTTTCTTAAGAGGATGATTAGGTAAAGCATTAAGTAACTTGAGAAGCCTCCCCCAAGCTTGTGGGAGACTCTCTTCTTTAATTTGCACGAAGTTGTATATTTCCCTCAAAGCAGCTTGTTTCTTATGAGCAGGGAAATATTTAGCAGAGAAGTAATAAATCATATCCTGGGGACTACGCACACACCCAGGATCAAGAGAATTAAACCTTATCTTAGCATCACCCTTTAACGAGAACCGAAATATTTTGAGTATATAAAAGTAACGCGATCTCTCATCATTAGTGAACAGGGCAGTTATATCATTTAACTTAGTAAGATGTGCCACAACAGTTTCAGATTCATAGCCATAAAATAGATCAGATTCAACCAAAGTAATTATATCAGGATCAACAGAGAATTCATAATCCTTATCATGAACACATATAGGTGAAGTAGCAAGAGCAGGGTCGGGTTTCATTTTATCTCTAAGTGATTCTTTGTTCCATTTAATTAATAACCTCTTAAGCTCATATCTATATTTGCAAGCTAAAATAGCGGCAGAAGATTCCATATCAAAAAGATAACCCTCAGGAATAACAGGCATACTTTCATCATCACTATCATCATCATATTCAGATTCAATAATTTCTTTTTCTCTAGCCCTAGCAAATTGTTCATCAAGAAATTCACCAAGGGGCATAGTAGTATCAGGCATAGAAGCAGTTTCATCATAAGTATCATGCATAGCCGAAGTGGCATCATCAATAACATGCGACATATCAGAACGAATAGCAGAAGCAGGTGTAGGTGTCGCTAACTTACTCATAACAGAAGGTGAATCAAGTGCAGAGCTAGATGGCAGTTCCTTACCTCCCCTCGTAGTTAAGGGATAGATCTTGGTTTTTGGATCTCTCAAGTTCTTCATAGTGTCCAGCAGATATAAATCACAAGTGACTCAAAGAATAGAGCTATGCTCCCCGGCAACGGCGCCAGAAATTAGTCTTGATAACCCACAAGTATAGGGGATCGCAACAGCTTTCGAGGGTAGAGTATTCAACCAAATTTATTGATTCGACACAAGGGGAGCCAAAGAATATTCTCAAGTATTAGCAGCTGAGTTCTCAATTCAACCACACCTGGAAACTTAGTATCTGCAGCAAAGTGTTTAGTAAGTAATATGATAGTGGTGGTAGCGGCAACAAAAGTAAAGATAGCAAAAGTAATGTTTTTGGTATTTTTTAGTGATTGTAACAGTAGCAGCGGGAAAGTAAATAAGCAAGAACCAGTATATGGAAAACTCGTAGGCACCAGATCAGTGATGGATAATTATGCCGGATGCGGTTCATCATGTAACATTCATAACATAGGGTGACACAGAACTTGCTCCAATTCATCAATGTAATGTTGGCATGTATTCCGTATATAGTCATACGTGCTTATGGAAAAGAACTTGCATGAGATCTTTTGTCCTACCCTCCCGTGGTAGCGGGGTCCTATTGGAAACTAAGGGATATTAAGGCCTCCTTATAATAGAGAACCGGAACAAAGCATTAGCACATAGTGAATACATGAACTCCTCAAACTATGGTCATCACCGGGAGTGGTCCTGATTATTGTCACTTTGGGGTTGCTGGATCATAACACATACTAGGTGACTATAGACTTGTAAGATAGGATCTAGAACTCACACATATTCCTGAAAATGTAATAGGTTCAGACCTGAAATCATGGCACTCGGGCCCTAGTGACAATCATTAAGCATAGCAAAGTCATAGCAGCATCATTCTCAAAACATAATGGATAGTAGGGATCAAACCCTAAAAAACTAACTCGATTACATGATAAATCTCATCCAACCCATCATCGTCCAGCAAGCCTACGATGGAATTACTCATGCACGACAGTGAGCATCATCAAATTGGTGATGGAGGATGGTTGATGATGATGACGGCGACGAATCCCCCTCTCCGGAGCCCTGAACGGACTCCAGATTAGCCCTCCCGAGAGGTTTTTGGGCTTGGCGGCGGCTCCATATCGTAAAACGCGATGATTTCTTCTCTCTTATTTTTTTCTCTCCGAAAGCAAATATAAAGAGTTGGAGTTGGTGTCGGAGGGCATCCAGGGGGGCCACGAGGTAGGGGGGCTTGCCCTAGGCGGGGCGCCCCCCCACCCTCGTGAGAAGGGTGTGGGCCCCATGGTATTCATCTTTGGTGAGGATTTTTATTATTTTTCTAAGATGTTCCGTGGAGTTTCAGGTCATTCCGAGAATATTTGTTTTCTGCACATAAAACAACACCATGGCAATTCTGCTGAAAACAGCGTCAGTCCGTGTTAGTCATGGCAAAGCATACAAGTTAGAGTCCAAAACAAAGGCAAAAGTTTTTGGAAAAGTAGATACGACGGAGACGTATCACACAGCTCATCGAGGATCGGTAGGGGGAACTTCTTTTTCACTGTCGCATCATTGAGCCACTTGTAATCGACACAGAAACACCATGTCCCGTCCATCTTGACAATGAGCACCAACATTGTGAAGGGGCTCATACTATGCTCGATGATGCCGGTTTACATCATCTCTTCGATTTGACATTCGATCTTGTCTTTCTAAAATAGAGAGTAGCGATATGGCCTTGAGTTGGCAGAGCACGCTTCCTCGACGAGTGTGATGGTGTGGTCATAGCGGCGATGCTGTGGCAGACCCTTGGGCTTTGCAAATACATCGACAAACTCCTCGAGCACGCCTTGCACACTAGCTGGCACTGAGGGAGTCCTGGATTATGGGGTCCTCGGGCGTCCGGCCTATGTAACATGGGCCAGACTATTGGTCCATAATGATACAAGATAAAAGACTTCCTCCTGTGTCCGAATGGGACTCTCCTTTGCGTGGATGGCAAGCTTGGCATTCGGATATGTAGATTCCTTCCTTTGTAAACCGACTCTGTACAACCGTAGAGCCCTCCGGTGTCTATATAAACCAGAGGGTTTAGTCCATAGAGGCAATCATAATGATACAGGCTAGACTTCTAGGGTTTAGCTACAACGATCTTGTGGTAGATCAAGTCTTGTAATCCTCATACTCATCAAGATCAATCAAGAAGGACGTAGGGTATTACCTCCATCAAGAGGGCCCGAACCTGGGTAAAACATCGTGTCCCCTGCCTCCTGTTACCATCGACCTTAGACGCATAGTTCGGGACCCCCTACCCGAGATCCGCCGGTTTTGACACCGACATTGGTGCTTTAATTGAGAGTTCCACTGTGATGTCGAAGTTAGGGTTGATGGCTCGCCTCGTTATCAAATATAGTATCACCTCCGGAGGAGCTCTAGCCTTAGGCCAAACCCTCCGGTTGGGCGGCTTTACCATGACCGCTCGTTCGGCCGTTAAGCCGACGATGACTTTGCAGGTCATTGAAAATCGCCTCCGTGTTGACTCCGAATACTCTAGACGGATGGATCCGGCAGAGTGGTCGCATTTAAACAAACTCCTGGATCGCATCGCCGCCATGGCGGTCGCTACAAACTATGATCAGATTGGGCATAAACTCGATCAGAGAGAAATCAAATCTTCGCCGATCACCCATCAGATGGCGGTCGTAGAAGAGCAAAACAACAATTCTTCCCCTATGTTGAAGACGAACTATGTTTGGATTTCTGAGCTCGAAGAGCCGGATACCTTTCTGCGGAACGACACTCCAAGCCCTTCGAATCCAGAATCGGGCATGGGGCCCAAAAAATCATTGGACATCCCGGAACCCGAACTAATAAGCTCGGAAACTTCACAATCTCCGGACTCGAAATTGGGTCAGGGTTCAGATTTAAAGCCACCCGCCCACCACATGCAATATTCAACAAGAAATTCCGGTCATCCGGATATATGCAACCTCACGTGCATACGACACTAGTCTCAGGAAATAGTCAATCACTTTTGGGCTAGGTTCCTCCTTGTTAAAGACAAGATTAAAGATTGACGCGACGAGGGCGCGATTTCAGTATTCTGCAATAATTTCACGGATGGAATCCTCGACGCCATCAAACGCCGTCGCGTATTACACTTCGCGGACTTGGCAACTATTGTACAAAAGTATTGCACAATGGAAAGCGCTTGGAAAACTCAGACAGCTCGCTAGGAGCCACCGGTCTCCACCCAACCCCTCGGGCGAGCATAACAGATGCACCCTCACGGGGCACCCGAACCCATAGTAAAGAAAACTAAACCTATTACAGGACGCAGAACCGTTCTGGAGGGATGGCTCGATAGGCCATGCAAAATACACACGACACCAGATACCGTACCAACCAACAGCCTTAGAGCATGTTGGATACTCCGGCAAGTGGCCAAGAGCGGCGAGGCTATCCTCACCGAAAACACGGCGGAGCAACTGCCCCCGGAATACGACGACCACAAAGTATTGATAGTCTTCGAGAATGCCGCGTCAAACAATCGGCGCAAGAGGGCACTTCGTGACCTCGCTGAAGTCTACCAAGTCGCAACAATAAATCCCTGGAACGACACGGCCATAACTTTCAATGCTGGTGACGAACCCAAAATCTGGTTAGTCCGGGCACTAGCCGCCTTGGTCCTCAACCCAATTGTGGATGGCTTTTGGCTTACTGAAGTTCTCATGGACGGCGGCAGTGGACTAAACCTCATCTACGAGGACACACTGAATAAACTGGAAATAGACAGGAGCCACATCGAGCATAGTAATACAATCTTCCACGGGATCATTCCCAGCCGGGAGGCACGATGCGCAGAAAAAATTACACTCGATGTTGTATTCGGCATGCCGGAGAACTATCGGTACGAAGAGATAACCTTCCAAGTGGCCCCTTTCAACAGTGGATATCACGCCCTGTTGGGGCGAGATTCATTCACACGCTTTCAAGCTATACCTCATTATGGGTACATGAAGCTCAAGATGCCCGGGCCCAACGGTATTATCACCCTAGCTAATGATCCGGACATAGCCCTCCGCGCCAAAAACAAAACAACATCCCTGGCCCTCAAGGCACTGTCTAAAGCCCTCGTGGCCGAAGAGTTAACCGCATGTCGGTGTGGAACGACACCTATGGGATCACAAGATTCCCTACTACGGTTAGCGGGGCGCGGGGTCGTGGGAAGAGCGGATCTAACAGGTAGCACACGGTTTGTTTATCCAGGTTCGGGCCGCGAGGATGCGTAAAACCCTACTCCTTCTTTGGTGGATTGTATATTTGTGTTCTTGAGCTAGCTATGGGCCGTGAGGAGCTCCAAAATGCCGAATCCTTCTCCTGGTCGCCTCGGGCCTCCTTTTATAGAAAAAGGGGTTGCCACAGTGGCACACAAGAGGTGGAAAGGGTACAGTGATGCAAGGTTATCCCTCGCATTACATGACAAGGCGCATTTAATGCGTCTTGCTTAGGTGTCCTTGCTTTATCGGCGATGCTTGAGATGCCACGTAGGTAGGCAGGCAGCTGAGGTGGCGCAGTGGTGGGTCTTCACGAAGATCTGCATGCCGCCACGCAGGTGCCTGCCTAGCTGGTTGGGTCGGCAACTGCATGCATGTGGTGGTGGAGGTTTAGTCGGAGTGGGCCTAATGGTGGCCCTACGGGTGTCCTCGGTAAGGGCCTTGCAGGGGCCCCGGCAAGGGTCTTGCCGAGGCGCCTTCTGTCATCCCCGGCAAGGCGCTTGCCGGGGGCCTTGTGGTCTTCCTCGGCTGGGATCCCGCCAAGGGTTGTCATCTCCTTAGTGCGTATCTGATCTTGAATGTCTTCATGAAGATCTGCATGCCGCCACGGGAATGTCTCCCAAATCCTTGCCCCTTGGGGGCAGTGGACTCAAGGGTGATTTGCTCTGTAGGTGCAGGACAAGGGGCCGCGGCAAGGGTCTTGCCGGGGCTGCTAGAACTGTCTCCCCCCAAGGATCTTGCTGGGGGAGTTCGCTTCGTCCCCTTTGCTCTTCGTGGTCTTGGCCTTGGCATTGTTCTAGTTCTCTTGAGCTTCGGTCTTACACTGGCTCACCTCCCTTGCCTTGCTTGGTGTGGTGGTGCCCGTGGCTCAGACTGCCCGTGCACAGTTATAGGTGTACAAAAAGTGTACCCCTCTTTTTGTACACCGACACCGCACTACGCTCTATGGTGGATAGGGATGACATAATCTTTGAAAGCGTCCCAAATCCACCTTCTTCAAACCAGCAAAGGAAATAGTCAAATTTCAAGTCCACCCGACGGACCCCAAGAAGACAGCTTCCATCGGGGCACAGCTGGACCCAATGGTTGACGCCACACTACGAACATTCCTGCGCGAGAACTGGGACATATTCGCCAGGCACCCTTCTGATATGCCAGCAATCCCACATAGGCTGGCCGAACATAGCCTCAATATATTGAAGGGATATAAGCCGATCAAGCAAACACTGCGGCGCTTTTTCGAACCTAAATGACAAGCCATGGGGGAGGAGCTAGCCAAGTTAATCGAGGCCGGATTCATCAGAGAAATAAAACACCGGGACTGGCTAGCAAACCTGGTGATGGTGCCAAAGAAGGATAAATCCTGGCGCTTGTGCGTCAATTTCAAAGACATCAATACGGCTTGCACTAAGGATCCCTTCCCCTTCCCCCGCATCGATCAGATTTTTGATGCAACTGCAGGACCTGACTCACTGTGTTTCCTCGACACATACTCCGGATACCATCAAATTAAAATGAAGGAGTCTGATCAAGCTGCAACGGCACTCATCACCCCATACGGGCCTTTCTGCTTCAACACTATGCCCTTTGGGCTTAAAAACGGCGGTGCCACCTACAAACACATGATTCAAACATGCATGGAAAAAAATCGGCAAGACAGTTGAAGCATATGTGGATGACGTCGTCATCAAGACTAAGCACGTTGAGTCATTAATAGATGACCTGCGTCTCACATTCGACAGTCTCCGGACATATGACATCAAGCTCAATCCAGAAAAAAATGTGTTTTCAGCATTCCCGCCGGAAAACTGTTGGGCTTCATTGTTTCCAATAGAGGAATTGAGGCAAATCCAGCCAAAATCAGAGCTTTGTCATAATTGGCCACATCAACGAACCTTAAACAGGTCCAAAAACTAGCCGGATGCGTGGCATCTTTAAGCTGATTTATCTCCAGACTAGGAGAAAAAGCATTGCCACTTTATCGCCTTCTCCGACATACCGACCACTTTGAGTGGACGGAAGCAGCAACTGCCGGACTGGAGGAAATAAAGGCTCTTTTAGCAAGCAACCCAATCCTGGCCGCCCCAAACATCGGCGAACCGATGTTATTATACATCTCTGCAACACAACAGGTGGTGAGCGCAGTGCTCGACGTTGAGCGAGAGGAGGACAGACACAAGTTCCCACTCCAGAAACCGGTATACTACGTATCCACTGTCCTCACACCATGCAAATCCCAGTACCCTCATTACCAAAAGATAGCATATGCGGTATTCACGGCATCCCGAAAGCTACGACACTACTTCCAAGAGTGTTCGATTATGGTGGCTTCTGAAGTACCACTCAATGATATAATAAATAACCGCGATGCTACGGGTCGGATTGCCAAGTGAGATATTGAGCTCCTACCATTCGACATATCATACAAACCATGCCGGGCCATCAAATCCCAAGTATTGGCCGACTTCGTCACCGAATGGACAAAGGCCGAACTCCCTAAAGAATATGTCACATATGCCAACTGGGTCATTTACTTAGATGGCTCGAAAATTCTAGCCGGTTTAGGAGCACGGATCGTTTTAACATCCCCCACTAGAGATACAGTGCAGTACATACTCCAAATATTATATACATACTCCAACAAAGCAGCCGAATACGAGGCCTTATTGCACGGTCTTCGGATGGCTACCTCCATGGGCATACAACGCCTGGAGGTGCACAGGGATGGAAACCTCGCGATATCCCAAATAAATGGAGACTTCGACACCAAGGATCCGAAGATGGCGGCCTATCGCAACACCATACTCAAAATATCAGCTCGGTTCGAGGGACTCAAGTTTCATCATGTGGCTCGACAAAGAAATCAAGTGGGAGATGTCCTTGCTCGCATGGGCATTATCGGTGTCAAAACCAGCGGATCTCAGGTAGGTGTCCCGAACTGTTCGTCTAAGGAGGATGATAATAGGAGGCGGGGGACACGATGTTTACCCAGGTTCGGTCCCTCTCGATGGAGGTAATACCCTACGTCCTGCTTGATTGATCTTGATGATATGAGTATTACAAGAATTGATCTACCACGAGATCGTGGAGGCTAAACCCTAGAAGCCAGCCTATGGTATGATTGTCTGTTGTCCTACGGACTAAACCCTCCGGTTTATATAGACACTGGAGGGGGCTAGGGTTACACAGAGTCGGTTACAAGGGAGGAGATCTACATATCAGTATTGCCAAGCTTGCCTTCCACGCCAAGGAAAGTCCCATCCGGACACGGGACGAAGTCTTCAATCTTGTATCTTCATAGTCCAACAGTCCAACCAAAGGATATAGTCCGGCTGTCCAGAGACCCCCTAATCCAGGACTCCCTCGGTAGCCCCTAAACCAGGATTCAATGACGATGAGTCCGGCGCGCAGATTTGTCTCTGGCATTGCAAGGCGGGTTCTTCCTCCGAATACTCCATAGATGATCTTGAACGCGAGGATAGTGTCCGGCTCTGCAAAACAAGTTCCACATACCACCGTAGAGAGAATAATATTTCCACAAATCTAATCTGCTAACACGTTTAGCAACATGACATCATGCCATGGCCCATTCTTTATTCGAACCGTTTTTCTCAACTAGCACTGCACATATCGCGAGGCGGTTTTCCTGACACGTCTTGTCAAAGCAGAGATCATGTCACCCTTATTACGAGATTCTCATTAATACGGACGTGGGTAACCCAATCGTGCATGTTGGTATTACTCCTAGATTTTAGGCAAGTCCCAAACGGCCATGAGGAGGATGCTTGATATTCACCCTCTTTATAAACAGGCCAAGGCCTGTCCTTTTTTCCCTCTTGTGCTCAATCGAATCCTTCCCCCACCTTGATTTCCAACACCCAAGGCTCAGGTCAGGCGCTTCGGACCTTCAACCATGTCCAGATCCAACCTTCAAGGTCAGTGCATGCCCTCCTCTATCACAGAGGAAGACATCAAGAAGCTAAGAGAAGCCAGGTATCTGACCGCCAAAATCTCGCACAGACTACCTGCCCGAGGGCAGGTCATCCCCACTCCTGAACCCAACGAGAGTGTTGTGTTCATCTCTCACTTCCTCCGAGGGCTAGGCCTCTCTCTGGATCCCTTAGTTAGGGGGCTCATGTTCTATTATGGGTTGGATTTCCATGATCTGGCCCCGGATTCCTCCTTCACATCTTGTCGTTCATCGTCGTGTGTGAGGCCTTCCTCTGCATTACCCCACACTTCGACCTGTGGCTCAAGACTTTCTATGTGAAGCCGAAGATGATCGAGGGGCGACACGCAGAGTGCGGAGTTGCTGTAATAAGAAAAAGCATTGATTCTCCATGGCCAGAGGGTTCCTTCCCAAAGGTGTCCAGTTTATGGCAGCGGGAGTGGTTCTATATCACAGCTCCCCGGAGTACCAAGTGGGTAGCCGCCCCTGCCTTTTGCTCAGGCCCCCACCACAACTGACTCATGGATCAACAAGGGGCTGAACTGGGGGCCAGTAAATGATGTGCCGATATTGCAGAGTCGGGTCCCGCCTTGCAAACATCGACAATGCAAGTCATGCTAGTTCGTCGGGTCCCGCCTTGCAAACATCGACCCCTCCATAGAGAACGCTCAATATTTCCATTAACTATGATGGTGCCACGTGGACCGGGCATCTTAATCTTGAGAGAAGCATAATGCGGTACTGCATTAAAATGAGCGAAAGTCGTTCTTCCGAGTAGTGTTTGATAGCCACTTCGGAATGGAACCATGTAGAAAGTTAACTTTTCACTTCGGAAGTTGTCAGAAGAACCGAATACAACCTCGAGTAATAGAGAGCCCGTGCAGCGAGCCTCTAGGCCTGGTATTACTCCCTTGAAGGTAGTATTACTGCGGCTGATTTTTTTCGGGTCTATCCCCATTTTGCGGATTGTGTCCTGATATATTCGATTTATACCACTACTACCGTCCATAAGGACTCGTGTGAGATGGTATCCGTTTATTATTGGGTCTAACACCAAGGCAACCAATCCTTCAGGCCGGATGCTTGTCGGGTAATCCCTGCGATCAAAAGTGATCGGGCAGGTCAACCATGGGTTGAACTTAGGGGTGACGGGCTCTATGGCGCGTATGTCTCAGAGTGCATGTTTGCTTCTGCTCTTCGTCACATGGATCATGTTTACTGTTTTAACCTATGGTGGGAATTTTTCTGTCCTCTAGTGCTTTGCTGGCGAGGTTCGTCCTCGTCTTCGCTTGGTGTCTCCCCCCCCTTGTGTTCGGCGTTTAGCTTACTAGCCTGCTTGAAGACCCAGCATTCTCTGTGGGTGTGATTTGCAAGTTTATCGGGGGTGCCATGAATCTGACATAGTTTGTCAAGAATCTTGTTTAGGCTAGACAGTCCATCTCTACTGCGTTTGAAAGGCTTTTTCCGCTGACCTGGTCGAGAGCCCCTGAATCTGGCGTTTACCGTTGTATTATCTGGGCTGTCTTCTTTATTGCGACGTTTGCTTTTACTGCGTCATGGTTTTCCATTGCCATCCCTGACTTCGGGTGTGCTTGGGTCGCTGGTGCTACTGCGGGCGAACCAGCTATCTTCGTCCGCACAAAAGCGGGTCATGAGGCTTGTCAGGGCTGCCATTGTTCTCGGTTTTTGTTGGCCGAGGTGTCTAGTGAGCCATTTGTCTCAGACGCTATGTTTGAAAGCTGCTAAGGCTTCGGTGTCCGTACAGTCGATGATTTGGTTCTTCTTAGTGAGAAACCTGTTCCAAAGCTTTCGGGCTGACTCTCCGGGCTGTTGAATTATATGACTTAAATCGTCTGCATCCGGGGGTTGGACATAGGTCCCTTGAAAATTAGCCCGAAAAGCATCCTCGAGCTCCTCCCAACTTCCAATTTAGTTTTCGGGGAGGCTTTTTAGACAGTGCCGAGCTGGTCCTTTAAGCTTGAGGGGAAAGTACTTGATGGCATGGAGATTGTCTCCGCGAGCCATATGGATATGGAGGATAAAGTCCTCAATCCAGACGCCAGGGTCTGTGGTCCCGTCGTACACCTCTATGTTCACTGGTTTGAATCCTTCTGGGAATTCGTGGTCCAGCACCTCATCGGTGAAACATAGGGGGTGTGTGGCACCTGTGCATTTGGATGTATCATGGTGTTCGGACGGTTGTAGTATTCGATTTTGATTTTGTGCCGGAGCGCGCTTCTTAGATCCATAGATGGATCTGGTCATAATGGATTTTAGGCGCAAGTCCTCACATAGATCGTGTGTTGACTTATGTGAGACCTTGTTAGCCACTTTATCGCGGTCACAAGGTGATTGATTCGGCCGGTTGGCCGTTTTATTTTTCGGCTGTATGGGATCTAAGGCCTCATCGTCGAATTCGGGTAATAGCTTGCGCTTTGGATAACTCTTTGTGTGGTAACCTCCACCAAACTTTTCTTTTTTGTCGAGCACTTTGTTCCACCTGTTGTTGAGTGTATTTTGTTCGGCCTTAAGCCTTTGCTTCTACTTCTTCAGACTCCTCGCTGTGGCAATAAGCCGTCTGTGGAGGTTCTCCTACTCCAAGTGCGTTTCCGGGATGATGTGTGCACCTTCGTCCGGACTGTTTTCCTCCCCAGAGGGCGTTTGATGAGGTTTATCCTCGGCGTCGCCGTGTTCGGACGTCGGATCCATACTATGTTCGCCGTTTGCAGCTTCATCGTGCTCTGCTGCCAGGGCAATGTGGTCGTCGTTTCCTCTAGAGTCGACTAGAGTGTTGTTTTCTCTTGCGTTGTTATCGTTGTTTTTGCCGAGGCGGGATTTGGAGCGGCGCCTACGCCGATGCTTTGTTTGCTTCTTAGAGGGGTCAACCTCCGCTTTCCCCTCCCGTTTCTCGTCATCGTTTTCTTTGGGTGTATCCACCATGTATATGTCATGTGATGAAGTGGTTGTCCAGTGCCCTGTGTGCACTAGTTCCTGTTCCTCTCCTACATCGTCGTCCATGCCGTCGATGTTTGCAGAGTCAAAATCGAGCATGTCAGTTAAATCATTGACAGAGGCTACTAAGTGGGTTGTGGGACGGCAGCGAATTTCTTCGTCGTCCGCATCCCATTCTAGCCGAACATAGTTCGGCCAAGCATCTCCTGACAAGGAGAGAGACCTTAATGAATTTAGCACGTCGCTGAAAGGTGAGTCCTGAAAGATATCCGCGGAGGCGAACTCCGTGATTGGCGCCCAATCTGATTTGATAGGCATGAACGCAGCCGGCTCAGAGCCCGTGGCCGGAGATGAATCCAATGGTTCGGCAACATGGCTCTTGTAAGGGGTGAAGTCGGTATTCGGCTCCATCGCCACTGAGAGTGCGGCCTCCATGGCGGGGTCTATCCCTCCGTCCTCGGATGGCGCAATTTGCTCCGGATTTAAAGCCGGAGTAGTTGTAGGTGTGATCTCCTGAACACTGCCCGACGGCAGAGCTAAATCATGCTCGTCGTGATCGTGCGGCGCACCTGACATGGGCTCGAATCCGTTGAAGATCAAGTCTCCGCGGATGTCGGCAGCATAGTTTAGGTTTCCGAACATGACCTGATGGCCAGGGGCGTAGCTCTCGATCTGCTCCAGATGGCCAAGAGAATTGGCCTGCAGTGCGAAGCCACCGAATATGAAGATATATCCGGGGAGGAAAACCTCACCCTGGACCGTATCGTTACCGATGATCGAAGGGGCCATCGAGCCTTACGGTGACGGCACAGTGGAACTCTCAATGAAAGCACCAATGTCGGTGTCAAAACCAGCGGATCTCGGGTAGGGGGTCCCGAACTGTGCGTCTAAGGCTGATGGTAATAGGAGGCAGGAGACACGATGTTTACCCAGGTTCGGGCCCTCTCGATGGAGGTAATACCCTACGTCCTGCTTGACTGATCTTGATGATATGAGTATTACAAGAGTTGATCTACCACGAGATCATGGAGGCTAAACCCTAGAAGCTACCCTATGGTATGATTGTCTGTTGTCCTACGGACTAAACCCTCCGGTTTATATGGACATCGAAGGGGGCTAGGGTTACACAGAGTCGGTTACAAGGGAGGAGATCTACATATCCGTATTGCCAAGATTGCCTTCCATGCCAAGGAAAGTCCCATCCGGACATGGGACGAAGTCTTCAATCTTGTATCTTCATAGTCCAATAGTCCGGCAAAAGGATATAGTACGGCTGTCCGGAGACCCCCTAATCCAGGACTCCCTCAGGTGCGAAGCGTGACCCCGTCCCGCCTAACATCATTTTGGAAAGGCTCTTCAAGCCATCCGTGGTGTGGAAGGACGAGAGCGGCAAAACTAGTCCAGATCCCGAACACAATACCGATATCATCGGGGGCTCAACCACCAAAATAACACCATTGGCCCATCTAATAATGGCAGTAATTGCCCCATGGACCAAACCCTTCCTGGCCTACCTTAATAGGCGAGTGCTCCCCGAGGACCAGAATGAGGCTCGCTGCATTGTTCGGCGCTCAAAAGCCTACAAGGTCCATGACGGAGAGCTCTATAAGAAAAGTGCTACCGGAGTCCTTCAAAGATGTATCTCCGAAGATGAGGGATGACAGCTCCTGGCTGAAATCCATGCTGGTCTCGGCGGTCACCACGCTGCAGCTCGGGCCCTTGTAAGTAAGGCCTTCCGTACAGGTTTCTTTTTGCCGAAGGCCCGAGAAGATGCACAGGACCTGGTCCAACGTTGTGTCGGATGCCAGCTCTTTGCCAATCAAAGCCATATGCCGCCTACTGCTTTACAAACAATCCCCATTACTTGGCCTTTTGCGGTATGGGGGCTTGATATGATAGGACCCCTTAAAGGAGGAAGCCATAAGAAAAAATATCAGCTAGTCATGGTAGATAAATTTACCAAATGGATAGATGCCAAACTAGTGAAAACGGCCGAAGCTGGACCGGTGATAGACTTTATATCTGGTGTTGTGCACCGTTATGGTGTCCCACACATCATCATCACCGATAACGGCTCCAATTTCACAGCCGATGAAGTGAAATCCTGGTGTGCTAAATTGGGAGTTAAGCTTGATTACGCCTCGAACTATCATCCACAAACAAACGGTCAAGTCGAACAAGCTAATGGTCTTATTATGAGCGGCATTAAGCCTAGACTAGTGCGATCATTGAAAGAATCAGACAAACACTTGGTTGAGGAGCTCGACTCCGTACACTGGGGGCTGCGGACGACGCCAAATCACACTACCGGATACACACCATTCTTCATGGTGTATGGCGCAGAGGCAGTTTTGCCCTGCGACATCATTCATGACTCACCTCGAGTGTGCATGTACGAAGAGAGAGAGGCCGAGCTCAATCGGCAGGACAGTCTGGATGCCCTGGAGGAGCGTGACGTTGCAAAAGCCCGTTCTGCATTCTATCAACAACAGGCTCGCAGATACCAAAGCAGAGAAGTGCGGGCCAAGACTTATAATGTTGGTGAACTCGTTCTACGCTTGCCAGAAAAGAAAAAGGTCAAACTCAAGCCCAAGTGGGAGTGTCCCTTCATCATAGATGAGGTTCTCACCAGAGGAGCGTATCGCCTGCGTGATGCATCTGACAATCGCCTAGAGCCGAACCCGTGGAATGACGCAAGACTCCGAAGATTTACACCTAGAGCCATACTCTTTGTTCGTCTTCTTCTCCCTTTGTTTTTATTTTTTACCCTCTTTAATCTTTCTCTAGATCTTTAGCTCTTTTGCGGCCAAACCACACACCTATGATGTGCACATCCTTAAATGTATACACTCATAATACCTGGGGGCTTGTTTTAGAGAAGCTTATTATTATTTTCCGAGCATCAAGCTCAACACATATGTGTCCTCTTCCGCATATGTACCTTTTATTCACCATCATATGCATCGTTATGACTTCAGTTTTTGCTAAGTTGGGTTGCCTGGCTCCTGTGCTTATGCCCTACGTTCCCGTTTGTTCGGCTAGGGCATAAAGGGAGCACCTCTACGATTGTTACAGTTGGGTCATCCGGACTTGTACCTCAGACTGGGTGAAGCCGAAAGCTAGTGTTCTTAAGGGAATATTGGGTCGGTGAACTAAAGACGTTTTACCTTCATCACACCATGAACCCCATATGTTACGTACACTATGATTTTTCAATCATAGTTCGAACATGCATACTAAGACATATCCGCTAAGGGAAAGGAACCCTTAATGGAACTATTCTCCCTGGAAAATGTTTCTTACAATCAACATGTAATATAACATAGCTAGCTGGATACAACTTGTCTGTTCAAGCAACTATGACCCCTACGCCTGGTTTCCATGCATGCCCCGGTCTATATTACTGAGCGGGTATTACGAAACACTCCGAGCCTTCGGGTCTAGAGGTCGAAGCGAAAAGGTCTGCCATGACAATCGTTTTACAATCCGGCTAGGGACAAAATTTTCAATTGAAGTACATAGTCACTTGGACTCAAAAAATTCTTCCTCTAAGCCATCTAACAGATTATCTAGCTTACAATCCTGTTGGGAATATTTGGCGTCTATCTTCACCTGGTCATACACCAGACCAACTGGAATTTCTTTTCCATCTGACCCCCGAGGTCTGACCCGGGCCATATGATTCGGATAAAGCTTGGTGTACCATGTTTTTAGCATGGCCCAGGCCTCTCGTGCACCTTCTCGGCAGGCCGATATCTTCTATAATCGGAAGCGCCGCCGAGCTCCCTGGAATAGCTTCACAAGCTCCTCCATACTTCCTAGAGGAGAGGCGGATGGCCACAAAGCTTTGGCAATGCTCCATGTTGCTTGCCGAGCTAGCTCGTGCAGTTGGGATAGCTCTTGTAGAAGGCCGCCTTGAGAGCCGGACATTTCCTCTTCGGGACGGCCAGTCAGCATACATGCAGACATAAATCTGTCAGATCATTTCTTCGATGAATTACATAAAGGTAAGGTTAAAAGCATACTGAATATGCCGCCTTGTAGACTCCTATTCTCCTTGACGGCGCCAGCTAGCTGGGCTCGCACATCTTTAAGTTCTTCACCCAGTAGGGTATTGGAATCCTGTAGCTTGTTCTTTTCATCCCTGACCCGTGTCAGCACACGTTCGCCTGCCGCATGTTGCCTTTTGGCCTCCTGTTCACCAGCCTGGGCGATTTTCATTTTTTCCCTCAGTTGATCTACCGATCTTGTCAGCGGAAACACAACAATATTAATATTACTAGTATATGATTATACTTTTTTCTGATGGGGGGAAACATTACTGGACGGTGCCCCCTTGGATTTCTCCAATTCGGCAGTAGCCGTAGCTAGCTGGGTCTGACACTTTTCCAGCTCTTGAGATAGCAGACTATTCTTTTTCGTGAGTACCTGATTATACAATGATCCTTAAATCAGTTGTATCAACTGCTTCAAGTCTCGGGGGCTACTGGTATATGATTACCAAACCTGTACTTACCCGCATATCTTTTAAATGCTGGTCGGTGGCTCTGGAAAGCCCATCCCGAGTAGCTCGGATATATGCATCGGCCGAGCTGAAGGCATTGAATGCCTCTTTTGAAAAGTCGGGGTTGCGGAGAGCGGCCCTCCGGCGCCGATGATTCATGGCACTCTCCACTTCAGAGTTCGTGACAGACATATCATCTGAATCCTCTGCGGAAGGGCAATCCGGCGTCACTCCCATGTCAGCCCCTATCATTAGGGCAGGATCTGGAATCTGACTACTGGAGGCGCGACCGGCGAGATCCTCGGAGATGGTCCGGCGAACGCTCTTCCTGATAAAATGCAGCGATAATGTCACAGTTCGATGTGATGACCAAGAGGCATATTTAATAAAGAAAGCCATACCTCTTCGATGAAGGTTCGGCCGTATTATCGTCGGCCTTCCTCTTTGACGACTTGTTCGGCGCGGGCGTCGCGTTCTTACGAAGCGCCTCCGGTGTAGCATGGCGCGCCGAGTGCCTCCCCTTTGAAGCACGAGACAGTGCGGTGGGTGAGGTACAATGAGGAAGCTCTTTCGGAGGAGATGTCTCCTGATTACTTACATGTGAGGCAGGAAGGAGGCCGGGATAGTCGGCCATAATGGCACTACTATGCCATCATAGCTCGCCTGGTAGAATACTCCCTCCTCGAGCTCTACAAATATGTCCGGATCCTCTTCGAATCCGGGGTCAAGGTCCCAGTTATGGTTCTACGGCTGTGGAGCGGGGCTATAGATCCCCGCTATAATCTTCCGCCATTCCTATTACAAATGGAAGGGTTAATGACAATTAAGCATGACTCAGGGAGAGGATTGAGTAGAGTGATGGGATTAAAACTCACCCAACTAGGAGGATTGTACATGGAAAATCCTTCCCGAAGCGTAAGACGGGTGAACTCCTCTTTCTCCCCTTTATACAGGTCGGCCAGTATTACGGCCAGGGCGGTAAGGGAATCCGGACCCTTTCATCCACAACGCGAGGCGTCATCTTCCCCATTGTAGGGCCACATGGGAAGCCCCCTGAATTGGAGCGGCCGAACACCTCGCACTATGGAAATGGCCATTACATCGATTGTTGATAATCCAGACTGGGCGAGTATCCTTATCTTGCCCATTAATTGTTGGACTTCCGCACTATCTTCCTCCTCGAGGCTCCGAGGGCGCCAGCTGTGGAGTTTCTTCAATGGAGCACTGGTAAATTCTGGAAGGCCCATTCGGACTGGGTCAGGGAGAGCGATGCCTCAATATAGAACCATTCTGAGGGCCACTCTTCGGACGCCTTCTTCGGCATGCTAGATAAGTATCAGGTCCCGGCTATGCGCCATCTTTCGGCGCTGCCCACCTCAAATATAGATCCCTTTTGGGAGCGAGGGATGAGGCAGAACAGTTTCCTCCATAGCTCGAAATGGGCCTCGCAGCCCAGGAATAGCTCGCAAAGAGAAACGTAGCCCGCGATGTGCAGAATGGAACCCGGGATGAGATTGTGCAATTGGAGGCCGTAGTACTTCAGAAGACCTCGGAGGAAGGGGTGGATTGGAAACCCGACGCCTCTTATCAAGAAGGATGTAAAGCACACACGCTCCCCCCTGGCTGGATTGGGGAAATTTTCCGCCAGGGCTTCACCCGTAAAAGAGGTTAATCCTGCCTGGACAGGGACTAGATCCGCGGGGGGAGGAATCCCTACGTTTGAAGCTTACTTAGCTGGCCATGGGATACAGAGCATTTCCCTCAATCACCTTTTTTGGAGCCATGGGGGCGGGAGGAAGATCTGGGAACGCTAGTCATGCTGGAATGGCTTCTCCTAGCAAGCTCTAAGGATTTTTCTGCTCGATGTGGAGTGGGATCTGAGATCCAGTCCCTTTAAATAGACGCCCTTCTTACATGGCCAGGGTGGTATGTGCAAAAAGTACTCTGACCTTTCGTGTTCGCTTGACACGTGGAAGCCGAAGCGGCGGAGGCGCAGAAGCCAATGGGTACGACATTAAATGGAAAGCCGAGTATGACTCTTCAGGTCAGACGCTTTGAAGTGTTCGGAGGAGGAACCCGCCTTGCAATGTTGAAGACCATCAGCGCACCGGATACATCGTCATTGAAGCCTGGTTCAGGGGCTACTAAGGGAGTCCTGGATTAAGGGGTCCTCGGGCGTTCGGCCTGTGTAACATGGGCCGGACTATTGGGCCATGAAGATACAAGATAGAAGACTTCCTCCCGTGTCCGGATGAGACTCTCCTTTGCGTGGATGGCAAGCCTGGCGTTCGAATATGTAGATTCCTTTCTTTGTAAACCGACTCTATACAACCCTAGGGCCCTCCGATGTCTATATAAACCAGAGGGTTTAGTCCGTAGAGGCAATCATAATCATACAGGCTAGACTTCTAGGGTTTAGCTACAATGATCTCGTGGTAGATCAACTCTTGTAATCCTCATACTCATCAAGATCAATCAAGCAGGACGTAGGGTATTACCTCCATCAAGAGGGCCCGAACCTGGGTAAAACATCGTGTCCCCTGCCTCCTATTACCATCGAACTTAGACGCACAGTTCGGGACCCCCTACCCAAGATTCGCCGGTTTTGACACCGACAGGCACCACCTTGGGGGTTGGGTTGGTAGGCTTGGGGAAGTCCAACATGGACATGTACCATATATCATTGCATGCTTGCCACTTTCATAGTTGCTGTAGGGAAGTGCATATTTTCGTCGAACACCTTGCAGGGTGATAGTGGCACCTTGGTGTGTGAAGGTAAGAGTCTTCTCCATCAGTGGTAGGTCATCGAGCTAAACTGCTCGAGCCCGCGCCCAAGACACCGCCGTGGGGCCCCAATGCAAGCTAGCACATATTAGTGGTGAAGGTGTGTCCCTGGATCCTCCATTGCACCCATGGTATAATGCTGTTGCACACTATGCGCTCCCCATTCGCCACGTGCATGTCATCGGCTGGCACCGATATAGAGTTGGCCTTGATACGCCTCGCGGATGCCGCGGAGATGAAACTGTGAGTGCTGCCGGAATCCATTAGCAGCAACAGCACTTGGTTGCTGAAGAGTGCCCAATGACAAATGATGTGTGGCGCCTCCATGCCCGCCACCATGTGGGTGGAGAAAAAGAAGCATTTGGGCGCGGGGTCAGGTGGCGTGGGCGCGTCGAGCAAGTCCAGCGCATGGACATCATCGTCGTTGAGCATCTCACCGAAGTCACCGACGTGCATGGTTAGAAGTTGGGTATTCTGCTTGCACTAACAATTCCCACACTTGAAATAGAGCCCGTTGGCGCGACGGTGATTGCGTAGTTGGCGTTCACGGGCTGACTCATCTGGTACTGGCGTTGTTCTCGCCGGTCTGGGTGCGCCGCTTTGTCGTGGTAGTGGCAGTGGCGGTGGTCTACCTGTTAGTATGAGCCGCGGGAGAGGGTGATGCTGATCCTCCTCCTCCCAGATGCCTGCAAGCACTGCGGTGCGCGTGATGCTGGTGGGCTCTTGTAAGCGCACCATGGCATGTAGATCGTTACGCAGTTCCAACCGAATTTGGGTTAGAGCATCTCCAACAGGCACCGGTCGCGCCGCGCGTAAAAAACACATATGCCGTGCGCGCATCGGCTGGTTTGGCGTGGCGCGCTGTGCCCGCTCCAGCAGCCGCGCTAAAACGTAGCGCGCGCGTGCCGCTCCATCAGCGCGCAAAAAAGCAGCGTGCGCGCTCATTCTAGGCTATATGTAGGCATTGGAAAATAGATAGATTGCACAGATTTTAAAAAGATACAAAGGTACATACGAAACATAGATTGCATAATAATTAAAAACGACAAACGGTAAAAAACGAGATAGATTGCATAAAAAACTACTCTAAGTCGCTGTCATCACTATCATCACCATTATCCTCCTCGGCGGTGTCATCCGAGGTATCCAGCCAGATGTCCAACCACCGATCATCGTTCGGCGTGAAGAACGACTGCCCATCTACTGCAACGAGATCGGGCTGCGCGTTCGCCAATGCCTTGCGCCGACGCCTGTCCAACCGCGCCTCACGGCGCCTTCGCGTGTCCTCGCGACGCCTTGCACAGTAGGCCTGCTCGTAGGCGACGTCCTCCGGGTGGCGGTGGCGCCACTCCGCCATGACCCGCTCGTCCTCCAAGGCGACGAGGAGGTGGCGCTGCCGCTCAGCGTGCTCCGCACGGTCTTGTGCCGTGTTCAGACGCGGCGGCGGGGCACGGTCGAGCGCTTGCTGGAGCGTGTAGACATCCTGGAAGTTCGTCTGGCCGCGCGGCCGGCCTAGGCGCCACGACGTCGCGTCGTACGCGCGGCCGGCCTCGCGCACCGTCCCTACGTGCCGAGGCCGTGCCGGAGATCGCCGGACCGTATCTCCACGTAGTAGCCGCCGTTAGGGCGCAGGCGGACGACGCGGTAGCCGGACGCTCCTCGGCGGCGCGGCGGCATGGCGACGCGTCGGTGGCGGGGCGCTGGGGGCGGCGGAGGCGCGTCGGTGGCGGGGCGCTGGAGCGGCGCGTGGCAGAGAGAGAGAGAAAGAGGAGAAAAAGAGGCGTGGAAAGGTGCATGGCGCGCGCCGCACTTTATAGGCGCGCCGGAAGCGGTGCGCAAAAAATGGCGCGCGAGCTGACGCCTTTTCGCGCGTGCGCAAGCGGTTCCCGCGCGCGTGGTTTTCCCGCCGCCGCTGGAGCGTGGCAAAACGCCCCGCGTGCGCTAAAGGCTTTGTTTACCGTGCGCGCGTCGTTTCACGCGGCCGTTGGAGATGCTCTTACGAAGAGCTTGGGATGTAGGGACGCATCAAGCGCCAGCAGATGATACATGTGCTCCTCGAACACCAAACGGTACTCCGCAATTGTGCTGGTCTGGCATACCTGTAGCAGCTTGTGTATCTCAGTTTCATATTCATCGGGGTCGAATTCCGCAACCAAAGAGGTGGTGAACGTCTCCCTGGTCGGTGCACGGTGGTGCTGGCGGTACGATTGCAACCAGTGAGCTGCATGCCCTTCCGTGTATAGCTTTTCTGTGGTCACACAGTGGCTGGTGTCATCCAGTACAGATCGAAGTAGGCCACACATCAATCGATCCAGAGCTTGGGCGTCTCACTGCTGAATCGTGGGAAGTCGTGCTTTGGGGGCTTCAGGTAGGAATCTTCCGTCGGCGGCGCCGGTGGGTGTTAGCCCGCATGGGGAGGAACTTGATATGCCCGGAGGCACCCCTGCAAGTGTGACCATTGGCCTAGTAGGGATCGGCGGTGGTTTGTTGTTAATGAGGTGTGCCAAGTGATCGAACCCTTCAGATCCTTGCGGCTACATCCCCAGTGAGGTGTCTCTTTCGGTAACCAAGCAATCAATAAACCTGAACGCCCCTGCGTCGCCAGCCTCTGGCGACACGGGGGAAACCCCAGCCGCCGCCGCAAGGGAGGCACCTCCCCGCCAGCCACCGGTGCGCCGCCGCCGGAGGGCCGGCCGGCGAAGCCGCGCCGCGCCCCGGGATGGTGGCGGCGGGGCGGATCCGTCCCGCAAGCGCGTTCCCAGCCCCGCGCCCCCCTCCCCCGAGATCCACCACCCGCCGCCGCCTGGATGCTCCCCCCTCCTGCCGCGCCGTCGCCGGAGGGCCGCCACGGCGCGCCCTGGGATGTCTTCGGCGGGCCGGATCCACCGCTCCCGCGCTTCCCCAACCCCCATCCCCCCTCCACCGGCGCGTCCTCGAGCTCCCCAAGTCCTTGCGCGCGTCGCGGGCGCCCATCTCCCAGCTGCCATGTGTCCCTGCCGGTGCGGCGTGCCTGCCATGGCCATGGCACCCTCCCCTGCGGTCTCCCCTACCCCCGGCTTGGCCCAGCTCTGCTGCTGCTCGGCCACGGGTTGGGTGCGACCTGCGGCCGGTCGTGGGGGTTCCCGGCCTTCTTTCCTGCGCAGGCGGCCCCCCTCGTCCCCGGCGGCCCATCCTCCCCACCGAGCCACGGTGACGGCTCACGCGCAACGGCGACGAGGCTACAGTGCTAGTGGCAGCCTCGGGGCTCCTCAAGGCGGGTACTTGTTGGCGCTGCTCCGGCCCCGGTGACCTTGGATCCGCGTCTCTCCGGCGTCCATGGCTGACGGTGTCCTATGCCGGGCAGCTTTGCCTTGGCGGACCAGCAGCTGCGTCCCTTCCGGCTCGCTTGGCTCACCGACGTCCCGACGGCTATGGCCTCGGCAACATGGATTTGTGTCCCTCCAGTCCCTGTTTTCCGGCGTTGCTAATCGTCGTCGGCCCACCCGCTTGTGGTTTGCTTTGCCGCCTGTCCTACCTGTATGCCTCAAAGCCTTGCCTTTTGCTAGATCCAGCGCTCGTGTGTTCGGAGACGGTGCCATCCTCCAAGGGCAGGTGCCTCCAATCCCCTTCCGACATGGTGGCTTCGACCAGCGTCGACTTCCTCATTCGACTCCAGATTCGGCGGCTATGGGATTGCTCAGCTTGAGGCTTGGGAGAAATCCTTGCTCGGCTTGCCGGTGCTGGCAGCGACGGCGTCTGCGGATGTCGTTTCTTCCTTGGAGGCGCTGTCAAGGTTCTCAGCTGCGCCCCTCTTCGAGCTCAGGGGAAACCCTAGGACTGGTTCCTCCGGACCGGATAGCGACGACGTTTCGGCGACGAATTCCTTCTTCAAGGCGCTATCTTGCTCGCTCGCGGTGTCCCCGTGTTCTGGCTTATGTTGGAAGTCTTGCTAGTTTGGCATTGCCGATCTCGGTTCGGGCTTGGTAGGTTTAGCTGTGATGTATTCTCTATCCGGGCCGAGCACCCCTTGTTTGTCTGCTCGGGACACCATGTTCACGCCTGCGTGCGTTCGTGTCATGAGTTGTACGCCTCTTTGTACTCATTCTACTCCTTCTATCAATGCAATGATACGCAAGCTTTGCGTATTCGCGAAAAAAAGATCCTTGCGGCTACTCCACCGGCATGATCACAGAGGCTACATGAGCCCCCCTCCCCTGGAGTGGCTTGATGATGTAGGGGCGGCGATGCGGTGGTCGGAGGTGTGCGCTCTAGCTGCTGTCGCGCCTCGTCGATGTCGGCTTGGGTGAGGTCGATCTGCTTGCGTAGATTGGCGAGGTCTCTCGAGACCTGCTAGTTGAACGTCAGCTATGCCTTGAGATGTCTGTCTTCGACAAGCCTGCTCTCATCAAACCACATGAGGAGTGATTCCAGGAGGGATTTGAGCTGGCTGGTGGCCTCAGACATGGCGGCTAGGATGTGGCGAGTTTGGGCGGAAGGTTTTGATGATGGCGCCGTCGCACTTGCTCCAAATCCAGCCAACCCCACTTGGGATTTCGCGTGGATGTCGTCGGAGCAAGCCCACACCCGCAGCGGTGGACGTTATGACAGATCGAGAGGATTAGAGGCGGGTGGCAAAAAAATCGGGTGCACAAGGAGAAGGCTCTCATTACCAGTTTGTAGTTTGTAACGACCCCGAGGGAGATCAAGATCGACAGAGGGGAAAGGGGGATGAGATCGGTCTTTGAAGATAGTTTTCTTGCCAAGGACGAAGAAGGGTACTCCGTCCATTTTTATTTAGTCTGCGTATTAGCTTTGGTCAAAGTCAAACTTTGTAAACTTTGATAAACTTTATAAACAAATATAATAACATATACAATAACAAATCAATACCATTAGATTCATTATTAAATGTACTTTCACATCATATAGATTTGTTATGGTAACTGTTTATATTTTTTTCTATAACAAAGTTTGACTTTAGCCAAACCTAATATGGAGAGTAAATAGTTAGAAGAGGTTCAGAATCAGAATACAAATGACGCATGCCCATTGTCTCTCGACGCTGGCTAAGTACTCGAGTCTCTCTCACGATGTGGTCCCACCTCTCACACGTCCTCCACATCAACAACAAGTGACGCAGGTGTGACACATATATCTGAGTTTATCTATTTGGCTTATTGATGGAATGCCGTTGATTCTCTGGCTTTATATGCTTGACGGCACGGGCACTGGTGTTGGACATGTTGGAGCTGAACTTGTGCACAATACAGAAGATGATTGTCCAGATAGATATCCTATCAAGATGTATTGAATATGTAAGCAAGGTTATCGTTAAGTTGTGCAGAATGGAATATTTTCTCTTTCTTGTGCTTTGTGGATATTACTTTTTACTGTTCCCTAAGTTATTGCATTTGATGATTTGCTCGCTATGGATCTATCAAATGCGAGTGTGATTTGCATGTTGTCCCCTCTACGCTAGTAACTGATAACCAGCAATACTGGATCATTTGGCTTAAAATTTCATTCGTTGACATGCATACAGTCCTATAACGATTGTCATTTGACATTGCTTTTCATTTGGGATCATTATAATACCTAGGGCTCGCTTGCAGTTACTGTACAATCTTAGGCTTTTAGACGGTTTGTTTCCTGGACCATTGTCCACCCTAATACCATTTGTAAACCTTTTTCAAGATTTACCTCGGCTACATCCCTTATGTTCTGTCCAGTCACACCGAAATCCTTATAGCAAAGGTCTTCTGCTTTGAGAACATCTATTCTAAATTCAAAAGTACTACTCCCTCCGATCCATATTAATTATTGCTGATTTAGTACGCCAACTTTGTACTAAACTAGCGACAATTAATATTGATCGGAGGGAGTAGAAGATCATTCAAGATCAGGAGCAGAACACTTTCGTGCCTCTCGTTGCTGCTTGCAAATTGAAACTTAGACATTGACCCTATTAATGTACTTGAAGAATGAATGCCTATGTACGTTGTAGAAAGGAAGTTTTGTGGAACCATTAAAATTCGTATTAACAGATTCCTCCACAAGCAGCTCTACTGGAATGTGCACCATGAGATGGTCCACTTAGGAAACGAAAACTCTGAAATTCTTTCATGATGTGACCACTGTTAGAATTAATCTAGACATATATTTTATACATGCAAAAAAGGATGAGTTCAAAATGGTATTTGATCCACTGGTGGAAAAAGGGCCTTTGGTCGCGGTTCGCAACTGCCATTAGTCGCGATTGCGCAACCGCGACCAAATAGGCGCGACTAAAGCCCCCCCCCCCTTTAGTCGCGGTTGCTTAAGAACCGCGACTAAAGGCCCGTCCACGTGGGCGCCAGGCGGCCGTCGGGGCGGAGGACCTTTAGTCGCGGTTCTTTTGGCCAACCGCGACTAAAGGCCGCCGCAGGTTTAGGGTTTTAGCCCCCCCCCCCCTAAACCAGTTTTCTGTTTAATTTGTATTGTTTTATTTCTTTTGTGCTTTATTTTAATTTTGAAGGAGTTTCACATATTCTACGGTACTACATACATGCATATGAATGTACAATTTCAAACAAATTTGAAATTAGAACCAAAAAGAATTCAAGAGGAATATACAATATATATTCAATATCATCGGATGACCATATACAATTTTGAACAAGTTTCCATACATAATTTAATGCATATAAAGTTCTACGTCCTCGTAATGGTGTTCTCCTTTAGGATGGAGGACTTCCCTCCTGAACCATCCAGCTAGTTCCTCTTGAAGTGGTCGGAAGCGAGCTTCTGGACTAAGCATCATCCGGAGGTTATTCCTCTGAGCATTGGTATCACTCGGAACCCGCTCAGAGGTGTATCTCCGGATCATCTCACAGACATAGTATCCACATAGATTGGTCCCCGCTGGCTGAATATCCTCACCATTCTTAGCCTTTGACCTTTTGAATTCTAGCTCTTTTTTGAATTCACCGACCTTTGTATCTACGAACCGTCTCCAAACCCTACGAGGCAAAGAAAATTAAATGAACAAGAGAGTTATTAGTTACTTGATATTAGGAAATGAACGAAATAGGCCGATCGATATAGAGCGCAAATGAATGAAAATAATTACTTCTGCAGCATTCTTCTCATGCCGCCCCAAAGCTTTGGATCCTTATTCAGAGAGTCGTGGACGAGACATTCTGAGGTGTCAACTTTAATTACTAGCAGAATCCAGTGGAACCTGCGGACACGATACATGCACAGTACGTCATGCATAACTCATCGATTAGCCGGCCACATACCATGCATGGAGTAAACAAAAGAGAATGTGCTCAAGACAGAAACACTCACCCAAAATGGTAAGGAAATAGAATATCACTTTTGAGTTCCTGCTTTGTAAGAAACTGCCACAGGTCTGCCTCCATGTCGGCGGGGTGATGCTCCAACACATATCCATTAACGATGTGTGGGTCAATGAACCCAACATCATGGATGTTCCTTACTCTGCATTCCTTAATCTTCATTCTGCATGTATAATAGCGGACACAACAATATAGTTAGGACATATATATAGTGCAGGCAATATGAACGAGATGGGGTAGAAATAAATCACTTACAGAACGTAGCAACTGATGATAGATTTGTCGAGCTCGCGCAGATTGAAAAGCTGGAACAATTCACTCAGATGAATTTGTACATAGTAATGTTTGAAGTGATGCTCATATCTAACTTCCGCATAAATATATTCTTTGGCGTTTTTATTTTTTATGTAACCCTTGTACCATTTCAGCAGACCTTTCATTTGTGGAGGTAGATCCTCTTCCTGCGCAGGCTCGACGAGAGGCCCATTCTTCACATATGTAATTACTACCTCCTTCACTGGCGCCTCATCAAGGCCTAACAGTTCACGAAGAGTAATACCTAAGTTGGCCGCTTGTTCTCTGGCACTCGTTACAGTCAATCCATGTGCTGCCGCAGCTGCTATGATATCGGGGTCATCCGGACCGGCGGCTTTCACTATAAGCGGGGCAATCGATTGTTTACTTTGTTCCCCGAGCTGGGCAACTCGTTTCCCGCTTTTTTTACTTTCTAATTCCGTTTTCTCGGCCTCCTCCAAGGCTTTGTTCTCCTGGTTCTCCGCCCGCTCTTTCTTCTCCTTCAACATGAGTGCCTGCCTACGAAGTTCACGTGCATAGTCGTCAGGCAGATTCTTCGCGGCTTGGGACGGTGTGCTCAAAAATGACTTAGCCCACTTCTTTTGCTCATCAGAAAATACTGGCTTGGGCTCGGGCTCTCTTTTCTTCTTGCAGTCCGCCTTCCATTTCTCATGATCAGCAGCCGCGGCCGCGGCAGTTTCCTCGGCACTACGTTCCCAAGGCCTTGTGGGGAGAGGCTTCAGTGATGGCTCCGGTACCTTTGTGGTCTTAGGTACATAAGGGTCCGGGTTAATAATCCAGGACTGCTTCTGCTTCTTTGCCGGAGGTGGATTGGGGGGCGGCGTCTGATCACCCGCCGGACGAGGACTGGGGGGCGGCGTCTGATCACCCGCCGGACGTTGTGGACTGGGGGCGTCGGCTGACGTGACGGAGGTGTAGGTGAACCGCCACCACCACCACCACCGTAGGGGGGTGGACTTGTTGTCCTTGGCGCCTCGCCTGGAAACTTGATAAACTTCTTTTGCCATAGAATGAAATGGCGCTTGACATCTCCAAGTCTTTTCTCCCCTTCAGGTGTAGCAATGTCAATCTCCAGGTCCTCAAACCCTTGGACTATGTCCTCCACCGTGACACGAGCATAGCCATCTTGAATGGGGTTGTTGTGGTGGAGTGCTCCAGGTAAACATGGTAAAGCACTGCCGATGGCTACCTTCATGGACATGTTCCCGATAGGATAATACAGATGACATTCTTTCATCTCCTTTATATCGTCCACGGGGTAGCGAGGAGGCTCCGGTGCAGTAATTTCGACCACCAGAGGCTCCGGTGCAGTAATTTCGATCGTCGGTGCATCTGCACCAGCCGGTGGGGCCTCCGTGGAAGCCACACTGCTTCTCCGCTGCTGGCTTCTGAGATCCGCTGGATGATCTTCATGCTGCGCCCGAGCTGCATCTCTTTCGGCTACTAGTACACTCACGGTTTTCTTCATCACATCCATTTCCGATGCCAACCGCGCCACAACATCTGCTTCCCGATCCATCTTTCTCTTCCGGCTTCTGTAACCGTACGGGTCATCGTTCTGGGGGAACCCTATTTTCCACGGAATGTGCCCCATGCCTCGTACACGTCCTCCGTGTTCAGGATTCCCGAGGGCTTTTGTCAGCGCGTCGTTCTCTCTGTTGAACTTGATCTTCCCCTCTTGAGCATCCCTCATTGCGTCAATAAGGGCTTGGGTGGGTTTAATTATTTTGCCCCGGTAAACACACTCCCCTGTCTCCGGGTTCAGCGTTCCCCCATGCCCGTACCACCAGCTTTTGGCCCTTGGGTCCCAGCCCTCCGTACCTGGACGGATTCCTCGCGCCCTCAGCTCGTTCTCCATATTCTCCCACGTAGGCTCCCAAAGGCGATACCCTCCTGGCCCCATAATATGATTGTACTCCTTCTTAGCCGCATTTTCCTTATTTTTTTCGATATTTGAATGAACTGCTCCGATTTCTTTTGCTTCACAAATTCTGGCCAATCATGTTTCAGTTTCTCATATTGTCCTTTGAAATCCGGAGTCTTGTTCTGCTTGACAAAGTCATGGGCTAGATTTTGCTTGAATTTCCGGAATGCGTAGGCCATCTTATGAAGAGCGAACTGTTTGACTAGCCTCCTCCTCTCCTTGTTTTCCTCAATCTTGTTACCCTCCTCAACGAATTTGTTGTATTCCGGAGGTAGAACGAAATGTTCCATAAGCTTCTTGAAGCAATCTTTTTTTGTTCTCTTATCGACAAAAGTGAAACCAGCAATTCGTGCCTTCTTTGGCTTATTCCACTCCTGGACGGTGATCGAGACGTTGTCTCTCACAACGGCTCCGCATTGGTTGACAAACTTGGTGGCGTTCTTGCGGGGCTCCAGCGGCCTGCCGGTTGCACTGTCGACAACCTCGATGGTGCATGTTTCTCCTTGTTTCATCGTCTTGGTTGCGCCACGCTTTGACGACGTACTCGATTGTTTCGACGATCCGGCCGAGGGCTAAAATAAGAAAGAGAGTCGCGTGCGTTAGTACACACATATTTATTCAAATCAGTTAGTTTGTATCACCAGAGGCTCAATGTATATATATACCTCGGCGCCGGAGCTGGTTGCTACTTCCATTTGAAGATCGTCGTTTATCGACGTTTGTTCGGCATCATCTTGCTGACGGCGCCCTTCATCTTCACCGTCAAGGTTCAGATAAGAAGAGATATCATCTTCTTCTTGTCCGGTCGGCACATATAGAATATCGCCGTTTATGATGCCGAACATATGTGCTTCACCGTCCGGATCATAGTTGTCCATAATCGGGTCAGGTCTATCGTCCGCCATTATGTCAGTCCTGAAAACATGTAGTAAAAACAAATTAATTAAGTGAAGAAGGGGGGCGGTGGCGGTGGCGGTGGCGAAAGAGCGGTGGCAAAAGGAGGGGGCGAGGAAGGGGTGGGAGAGGGTGTCGCGGTAGAGCGCGAGACGGGGCGGCAGACGACGGCATCACGGAGAGGGAGGCGAGGACAACACACATGTATAACCCTCGCCGCCCCCTCTCGATCCCAAAAAAAACACCGCGCGCATCGCCGCCCCCCTCGCCGCCCCCTCTCTGTATATGCGCGGGGTCGTGTACATTTTTTTAAAGCGGGATCGTTGTACATTGACGCGCGGGGTCGTTGTATATATTGATTATCAAGTTTTACTTTTTTGTTGTTAATTATCAAGTTTTATATACGTTTTTTTGTTAATTATCAAATTTTACGGTTTTTTTTTGTTAATTATCAAGTTTTAAGTTATTTTACCGTTTTTGTTAAACTAATTAACTAGTTAAAATTAAAAAGAACAAAAAAAGAAGAAAAAAAGAAAAAATTCCGGTGGCCTGCGGCGCCCCTCTCTCTCTTCACGATCTCGCTCTCTGTCTGAGACTGGTGGCCCGTGCGCGCGCGGCAGTACCGAGGCCGGCCGACGGTGTTGAGGGCGGGCGAGCGAGGCGGCGCGCGCGCGGTGGGCGAGGGAGGCCGGTGACGGCCGGCGGCGCCGTACGTGTGGGCGAGAGGGGGCGGCGCGCGTGGGCCGGGGCGGGGCGTGGTGTGCAAACATACGGCGGGCGACGGCGGGCGGCGTCGAGGGCGAGGGCGACGGCGGGCGGCGTCGAGGCCGAGGGCGACGGCGGCAGGCCTTCGGCGCGGTGTTGAATCGGAGAAGACGAGAAATGGAGGTGACGGTTCGGGCCCTTGTATTTATAGCCCCCCCCCCCTTTAGTCGCGGTTGGGGAGGCGACCCGCGACTAAAGGGTTTTTTGGCGGGTTTTTGCGTTCCCGCGCGCAACGACCTTTAGTCGCGGTTGGCCAGGCCAACCGCGACTAAAGGTATTTTTCAAAATACTTTTTCTTTTTCAAAATCTTAAAAATACAAATAATATATCAAAAAATTCAGAAAAATAAAACTAATTCAATTCAATATGTTAAAAACACAAATATTATATCAAAAAATTCAGAAAAATAAAACTAATTCAATTCAAAATTCTAAAAATACAAATAATATATCAAAAAATTAAGAAAAATAAAACTAATTCAATTCAAAATGTTAAAAATACAAATAATATATCAAAAAATTCAGAAAAATAAAACTAATTCAATTCAAAATTTTATACGCCTAGGCAGGAGTACGACAGCGACGACAGCAGCGACGACGACGGCGGCAACTTAGAAGGCGACGACTACCAGTACAACGGCGGCGGCTATGAAGACTACGAGTATGCATATTATACGCCTAGGCAGGAGTATGACTAAATCACTCCAAATTTCATGTATCATCAGTGGTATCTCGAATCATTCGAAAATGGACACCAAACACATCACGGGTAATATAATTCACATGATCCATTCAACAAAGTTTGGTACAATAAATTATTACACATCATTTCTTCCCTTGTGTCCCTTCTTGCTTACGATTGTGCCGTATCCATGGAGCATCCTCATCATTTAACTTAATGCTTGGGTCGGTGTTCACTTTGAAGGGCGGAATTTCAGCAAACATATTATAATCTTCTGACATGTCTGTCTTGTCCTCCACTCCCACGATGTTTCTTTTCCCTGAAAGAACAATGTGGCGCTTTGGATCATCGCATGATGTACTGATCGTTTTCTTATCTTTCCGTTTCCTCGGTTTGCTACTCATGTCCTTCACATAGAAAACCTGAGCGACATCTTTCGCTAGGACGAATGGTTCGTCAAGGTAACCAAGATTGTTGAAATCCACCATTGTCATTCCGTATTGCTGGTCCACCTTTACCCCACCTCCTGTTAGCTTGAACCATTTGCACCGGAACAAAGGGACCTTAAAGGAGGGTCCATAGTCAAGTTCCCATATCTCCTCTATGTAACCATAATATGTGACCTTTTGCCCATTCTCGGTTGCTGCATCAAAGCGGACACCACTGTTTTGGTTGGTGCTCTTTTTATCTTGGGCGATCGTGTAAAATGTATTCCCATTTATCTCGTACCCTTGGAAAGTCGTTATAGTCGAAGATGGTGTCTTGGCCAACATGTACAGCTGATCTACAACATCATTGTCATTCATTAAATGTTTTCTCAACCAACTGCCGAAAGTCTCCATGTGGGCCTTCCTAATCCAGGATTCAGGCTTCCCCGGGTTGTCCGAGCGTAAAATATTCTTGTGTTTCTCAAAGTACGGAGCCACCAAGCTGGAATTGGTCAGTACAGTGTGGTGTGCTTCAGTCAGAGAATGGCCGTCCATACATATCGTTGATTTCCTTCCGATCGTGCCTTTTCCACTTAGTCTCCCCTCGTGCCGCGATCGAGGAAGACCAATCGGCTTAAGGTCAGGAACAAAGTCAACACAAAACTCAATTACCTCCTCATTTCCATAGCCCTTGGCGATGCTTCCTTCTGGCCTAGCACGGTTACGAACATATTTCTTTAATACTCCCATGAACCTCTCGAAGGGGAACATATTGTGTAGAAATACAGGACCGAGAATGAAAATCTCTTCGACTAGGTGAACCAAGAGGTGCGTCATAATATTGAAGAAGGATGGCGGGAACACCAACTCGAAACTGACAAGACATTGGATCACATCGTTCTGTAACCGTGGTAGAACTTCTGGATTGATTACCTTCTGAGAGATTGCATTGAGGAATGCACATAGCTTCACAATGGCTACTCGAACATTTTCCGGCAGGAGCCCCCTCAAAGCAATCGGAAGCAATTGCGTCATAATCACGTGGCAGTCGTGAGACTTCAGGTTTTGGAACTTTTTCTCCGCCATGTTTATTATTCCCTTTATATTGGACGAGAATCCAGACGGGACCTTCATACTGCTCAGGCATTCAAAAAAGATGACCTTCTCTTCTTTGGTCAGAGCGTAGCTGGCACGACCTTGAAACCATTCCGGATGCCGGTCATCAGGGTCTTTCAAACGTTGCTGGTCCTGCCGTGCTTCCTTTGTATCATTTGTCTTCCCATACACGCCCAAGAAGCTTAGGAGGTTCACGCAAATATTCTTCGTAACGTGCATCACGTCGATTGCGGAGCGGACTTCTAGGACTTTCCAATATTCTAGCTCCCAGAATATAGATTTCTTCTTCCACATGGCTGCGTGCCCGTCAGCTCCCTTCGGAACTGATTGTCCGCTAGGACCCTTTCCAAAGATGACTTTCAAATCCTTGACCATATCAAATACCTCAGCACCAGTGCGTTCCGCAGGCTTCGGCCGGTGATCTGCCTTGCTATTGTAATGCTTGCCTTTCTTTCTTACTGGATGAATTTTCGGAAGAAATCGACGATGCCCAAGGTACACATTCTTCTTACAATTTGGCAAATGTACACTTTCAGTCTCATGTAAGCAGTGCGTGCATGCATTGTATCCCTTATTTGACAGTCCCGAAAGGTTACTAAGAGCAGGCCAATCGTTGATGGTTACGAAAAGCAACGCTCGTAGGTTAAATTCCTCTTCTTTGTGCTCATCCCACACACGGACACCAGGTCTGCCCCACAGCTGTAAAAGTTCATCAACTAATGGCCTTAGGTACACATCGATGTCGTTGTCGGGTAGCTTCGGACCTTGGATGAGCACTGGCATCATAATGAACTTCTGCTTCATGCACACCCAAGGAGGAAGGTTGTAGATGCATAGAGTCACGGGCCAGGTGCTATGGCTGGAGCTCTGCTCGCCAAAAGGATTCATGCCATCTGTACTTAGACCAAATCTTATGTTCCTTGCGTCAGCTGCAAAATCTTTGAACTCTCTGTCGATCTTTCTCCGTTGCGTTCCATCTGCGGTGTGTCTCAACTCCCCGTCCGACTTACGATCCTCTTTGTGCCATCGCAACAACTTGGCATGCTCTTTGTTCCTGAACAGACGTTTTAACCGTGGTATTATAGGAGCATACCACATCACCTTGGCGGGAACCCTCTTCCTGGGTTTCTCGCCCTCAACATCGTCACCAGGGTCATCGCCTCTGATCTTATAACGCAATGCAGTGCATACCGGGCATTCATTCAAATTCTCGTATTCACCGCGGTAGAGGATGCAGTCGTTGATGCATGCATGTATCTTTAGAACCTCTAAACCTGGAGGGCAGACAACCTTCTTTGTTCGTACGTACTGGCGGGCAACTTGTTATTCTTTGGAAACATATTCTTCAACATCTTCAGCAAGTTTTCAAATGCCGAGTCAGCTACACCTGCCTGTGCCTTCCATTTCAGCAAATCCAGTGTGCAGCCCAGCTTTTTCAGACCATCATCGCATCCGGGGTACAACGACTTTCTGTGATCCTCTAACATGCGATCCAAATTCTCCCTCTCCTTTTCAGTTTCGCAGCGTCTCCGTGCATCAGCAATGGTCCGACCAAGATCATCAACGGTCTCATCACGTGCCTCTTCTTCACCTTCACCTTCCCCTTCACCTTCCCCTTCACCTTCAGCATCCTCCATGAAAGTATCACCGAAATGAGCAAGATAGCTTTCATCGATGAAATCATCCCCTTCTTCATCTTCTTCCATTATAACCCCTCTTTCTCCATGCTTGGTCCAACAATTATAGCTTGGCATGAAACCGTGCCGAAGCAGGTGCAGGTGAACTTCTCTTGAGGAAGAGTAACCCTTCTGATTCTTACAGTCAACACATGGACAGATAACAAAACCCTTCTGCTTGTTCGCATTAGCCACTACGAGGAAATCTTTCAAACCCGTAGTGAACTCGCGGAGAGTCGGTTACCGTACATCCATTGCCGATTCATCTGCATTTATTATAATATAAAATATATAATTAACCATCATGCATTTGTTAAACTAACTAGCTATAAACAATAGAAATTAAACAATGAACAACACACATGCATATTTTATCAATGACACACATGCATGAAAGGTTCAAGTTGCTAACCGCGATCGAGGAGGAAAAAATAAATGAGGAACCTCAAGTGTGGCTCCAACACTTCATATCATGTTTGTTTCACGCTCTTGGGGCATTTCATCAAACACCTTGTGTGCATAAGAGGAACCAAAAGCAAACCTACACCCCCTTGTGAAGCTTGTGAAGAGAAGTGGCACCAAATGGCTAAGTGAGCGTGCTGAACTGGTATATATAAGGGAGGAGCTTTAGTCGCGGTTGGCCTGGCCAACCGCGACTGAAGGCCTTCGGGCACCTTTAGTCGCGGTTGGCCTGGCCAACCGCGACTAAAGCCCCTCACGTGCACCAGCTGACCACCGAGCGCCCTGGGCCCAGGCCTTTGGTCGCGGTTCGTCTGCCAAACCGCGACTAAAGACTTCATTAGTCGCGGTTCCTACAGTTTCTTGACTAATGGGGCTGGACGGAAGCCTCTTTTTCTACCAGTGATCCTTGCATGTCGGTAAGGATAAGCTGAGATTAGTAAATGCTAGCTGCAACTTGTCTTAATTGATAAGGAAGTTGAAGAGGTAATAGCAAGAAGCGTAGTTTGGTTTTGCTATGGCATGGCACTAGTGCAGAACCGGGCAATAGCACCGGTTCGTAAGGCCCTTTAGTGCCGGTTTAGGAACCGGCACTAAAGTTCGGCACTAAAGCCCCCCCCCTTTAGTACCGGTTCAGCATGAACCGGTGCTAAAGGGGATCCACGTGGCACGAGCCAGCTCCGGGGGCCGGGAGCCCTTTAGTACCGGTTGGTAACACCAACCGGTACTAAATGGTTGTGGGGTTTTTGGTTTTATGATTTCTTTTTCATTTAATTTTGTGTTTTTCATTTTAATTCTTTTTCGTTTGCTGGTATTTTACGGTACTACACATTGTACACGTTATGCATATATATATATATATATATATATATATATATAATAGAATTTCTAGTAGAACCAATCATATATATATCATCAATGTCTCACAAACCACCATATTAATTTACACATACACACATGTATAGCTATATACAATTTCTCCTACATATGCATGTTGCCTTCGAGCCAGTGGCATTAGCCTAATTGGTGCCTTTGGAGCACGATGACAATTGGAAGTGGTTCATGAGGGCGGTAGCGGGTAATAGTATTCTTCCTTCGGATTTATGACCTGGTCGAGCAAAAATCCCGCTATTTCCTCTTGAAGTGCTTCTACGCGCTCCGTTTCTAGGAGCTTGTCCCGCACCTCTTTGAACTGTTAAGAAGGAGATCAATATGCATGTGTATTAGTTGTGTGACTAGATATCGATAATGGTGTAAAAATTGTGAATAGTGTTCTGACAAGCGTACCCATTCCTCTCTTTGAGATCTGCTCCTTTCGGATGCCATCATGCGAATGTTCTCGCAAACGCAGAATGCACACAGATCAGTCCCCTGCGCCTGCTTCAGGGCCTTTATTACGAGAATGGAATTTAATTTGATCAGATAATAATTAATCAAGCATGATAATTAAAGAGATGGCAGCTAGCTAGCTAGCTAGTACTACTTAATTACTTACCTTGGATCGAAACCATTTCAGCTTTGGTTTCCATTCGCCTTCCGTGACGCTGATGAACCTTGCCCAAGCCCTGCCCGCCGACAAAGAAAATGAATAAAGGGGTTATTAAATAGTTCATATCATGAAATGACGAACTAAATAGGCCGAGATATATAGTTAATAATGATTGAAATTACCTGTTGACTATCCCAAACAAGATGTTATAGTCACTATTTGCTTTGAGTAGCGAGTCCAGTATTTCAACTGTTCCGGCGTCAACTTTAATGATACACAAGATCCAGTGAAATCTGCATGCACACACGTTTGCATGTCTTAATTAAGCGGGCATATGTAAGCAAAAACATGTAGCTAGCTAGTAGGCAAAAACAGAGAATTTGTAGTACAAGAAAGTGTGACTCACTGGAAGTTGTAAGGAAGTAGTATATCTTCATTGTATTTGAGGCGCTTCAAGAACTCTAGCATGCTGTCCTCTACCTCTTTTCATGATGCTTGTTCATTTTCCATGTGTATTCATTAACGGTGTTTGGGTCAATGAACCCAATGCCATAGCGTCCACCTTTTCTCATTTCATACATCTTCATCCTGCATAATACCACAGAAAAGAATATAGTGAGGATAATTACAGGTAATGATTGATCAAAAGGATCACTACAGCTAGCTTGAGACTTAAATTACAGAAAGAAATCACTTACAGACAATAGCAACTGACGATAGATTTGTCGAGTGCGTCTTGATTGTATAACTGAAACAGTTCAGGATACTCAACGGCCACAGCTTTCTCATGGTAGTAATCATCCTTCTTGACATCCACCATGAGGGACTCTCGATTGGATCTCTTGGTAATGTCCATGTACCATTGATGCAATTCATACATTCTCGTTGGGAGCTTGTTGACATCTTCTGGCTCGACCAAAGGTTGGCCCCGGACATATTTCCGTTTTATTTCCTCCTCTGTAATCCCAGGCATGTCCTCGATCTCGAGGAGTTGTCCAACAGTGATCTTGAGTTCTTCAGCCTGCATTATATGCTCCTGGGTTATTACCACATCGCCCACCTCGGGAACGTAAACTGTTTGGCCACAATAATATTGGGCGCGCGTACTGTCACGTGTTGTTGGCGGCACAACAAGCGGGGGGATCGATTGCGCCGCCTGTTTTCCCAGCTGGGCAACGGTTTTCCCGCATTTTTTGACAGCTGCTTGTTGTTTGCTCGAGCTCGAGCTCGCCTCCTTCTGTAGACGTCGTCGATGTAACTTCCTGATGTGGCGCTCATAGTCTGTGTCAACAGGCTTAGGAGCTGGTGGTTGAGCCATACGAATGAAGTGGTCAACTACTTCCACAGGCACTTTCTCCCTTGGCGGCGGTGGCGGTTTCGGTCCAAAATGGGCGTCGACTTCTGCCTGCACTATGGCATTGGTTTGCTCCTCGGTCCTGTCGTAAGCCCTCACAGGAAGAGGAGTAGTGAGGTTTGGACCATATTTATATCGCTTGCCTCCGCCTGTACTTCCTGTACTATGACCTCGACTCGTACCGCTACGCACCATAGCTGCAGGGTGTCTCTTCTGCGATTGCTGAGGCGGCGGAGACGGCTGACGGGGCTGAGTTGGACGAGGAGGAGTGGCCTGAAGCTGTGCCGGACTTGCAGTGGCCTGAGGTTGTGCCGGACTTGGAGGAGGAGTGGACATCTGACGTTGTGTCGGACTTGGAGGAGGAGTGGCCTGACACTTTGCCGGACTTGGAGGAGGAGTGGCCTCACGCGTTGGTGGACTTGGAGGAGCGGGAGTCTGCTGACTCGGTGGCGGACTTCAACAAGGAGTCAGGTGACGCGGTGTCTGTGGCCTTCGAAAGATGATGCAATCCTTTCTCCATAGGATGACATGATGTATGGCCTCTCCCAATGTGTGCTCGTCGTCACCTCCAGGAATGTCAAGCTGTAGCTCCGAGGGTCCACCACCTCATCAACCAAGACACGAGCATAGCCCGCTGGAATTGGGTTGCAATGGAAGGTTGCCTCGGGGGAATTTGAAAAAGCAACGGTGTCCGCCACCTTCATGGATATGTTCTTCATTTTGAAGTGTAGCTCGTAGTTAGTGTTCTCCGTAATGTCATCCACGGGGTATCTATCCAGCACTACTGCGTCGCATGGGGTGGAACCCACGCTGCTTCTCGGCATGGATGGGGCGGTGGTATCCAATGCTGGATCATCCGCTAGCTGCTGCAGATGCTGAGACCCCCTTTGCTGGCTAAGTGAGTCGATCTGCTCCTGCTGCCGCTGGAATTTAGCTGCCAATTCCGCTTGACTTGCTTCTAGGCCTTGAAGGCGTTCATAGTCCCGCTTCCTCTGCTCCTCCTCCATCTTCCTCTTCTTCTCCTCCGCAATCTTCTTTCTCGCACGGGTTCTGTAGTCGGCGTTCCAGTCCGAAAACCCCTCATACCACGGAAGAGCGCCCTTGCCTCGTGTTCTTCCCGGGTGTTCAGGATTTCCCAAGGCACGCGTAAGCTCGTCGTTCTCTCTGTTGGGCTGGAACACCCCCGATCGAGCCTCTTCTATTGCAACAAGTAGCGCATCGTCGGCTCCGTTCAGACATGCCTTCGTCGAAACATTGCCTGTCTTCGGGTCCAACTCCCCCCCATGCGCATAGAACCAAGTCCTGCACCTGGGGGGCCAGCTCTTAGTAACCGGAGTGACACCTGCATCCTCCATCTCTTTCTCAGACTTATCCCACTTAGGCATTGCCACCGCGTAGCCACCTGGCCCCAGCTTATGGAACTTATCCTTTTTTTCGGCATTCTTCTTGTTTATTCTCGACCGTTCCTTAGCTAATTCTGAATCCTTGAATTTCACGAAATCGTCCCAATGAGCACTTTGATTCTCTAGTATCCCCTCGAATACTGGAGTCTTCCTTCCTCCCTTGACGTACTTCTCCCACGTCATTCTCTTGTGGTTCTTGAATGCAACCGCCATCTTCCTAAAAGCAGCGTCCTTGACTTTCCGCACATCTGCTTCTGTGAAATTATCTGGTAGGGTGAAATGTTCCATGAGAGTATCCCAAAGCAGATTTTTTTGATTCTCGTCGACAAAAGTAACATCTGGACGTGGATTTGCTGGCTTTCTCCATTCTTGAAGGGAGATCGGGAGTTGGTCCTTCACAAGAACTCCGCACTGACGAACGAACTTGTCCGCAATCTTCTTAGGCGCTAATGGTTCGCCATTAGGTTTGAATGCCTCGATATAGTACTTTACGCCCTCCTTCAACTTTTTGTTCGGGCCTCGTTTCGTCCTTTTGCCTGAAGATTTGCTCGATCCAGATGGCTGAAAGAAGAAAGATCGATTCGTTAATATATCTTCAACTCATTTAAAACATGCGATGATCACCATATTCCTGCTTATATAAATATATACACCTCGCCGGTGTTTGTTGTTTCAGGATCAACATGTTCTTCGTCGTAGTTCATGACTTCATCTTCTCGGCCGTCGCGATCGAATATCATATCACCCTCTCTGGTGTTGTTTACAAATTTGGAGCCGTCAAAATCTTCTTCATTCTGATCATCATCTAGCCCGCGTATGATATCGAACATGGTCTGTTCTCTCTCTCTGTCGGTATTGTCCGCCATAGCTTTTATTTAACTATGCCAAAAGAAATATAAAACAATTTAGTATAATCTCGAATAATAGATATAATCTTGAATACATCGTCTCGAATAATAGATATAATCTCGAATACATCGTCTCGAATAATAGATTTAATCTCGAATACGTCGTCTCGAATAATAGATATAATCTCGAATACATCATCTCAAATAATATATATAATCTCGAATACATCGTCTCAAATAATATATATCGAATACATCACTAGCTAACTAGCTAGCTAATAAAGATCGAATAAAGATCGAATACATCACTAGCTGAGAGTAATCTAGGCGGTGGACAACCAAAGTGAAGGAACCATCATTGGATCATAGCTCGGGTGATCTCCCCAAAGAACCTGCTAGGTATTGGAGAACCTGACGTCCATAGCAACCATGTAGCGATGGACGTGCTTGTCCTCCTCCCTGACACGGCGACGTACCACCTCCGGCAGGGCCGGCTCCCTCCGCACCGAAAGTGGCCCATGCGAATGCCACCAAAGGAGATGAGGGTCAACGACGGGACCCGGGGCCGGGTTCCTCACCAAGCGTCGCGCCCCTGAAGGTAGCACCTCCCAGTGCCAGCCGGTGGAGCCCAGTCCCGGACATGGGTCCTCTGAAGCAGGACGTCATCGCGAACGGGTCGATGGCGAGGATGCGGGCCGGGCATCGTCGACAACAAATACTATATGCAAATGTAACACTAATTATGCTATCATTGCATATGTCAAAATTCTATATGCTATTTCATACTAATTTAGCATCTAACACTAAAAACAGAAAAAACAACTTCTATACATCCATTAAAAACAGAAAAACAACATTATATAAAAAAATTCCATACTAATTAAACACTAATTATATCCATCTAACATGCATTCATACATATATACTAGTGAAAAAATAATAATCTGAAAAATCTAAACTAATTAAACATACAAAATACGTATATATATACTAATTAACTTAATTAAGGAAATGTGCGTGTGTGTGTGTTCATGCTTGTGTGTGTGTATGGGCTCGGGGAGGGGCGGCGGCCACCAGGGGCGAGGGATCGGAGAGGGGTTAGAGGGGGAGAGCTCACAGCGGGGTGACGGCGATGGCGAGGCGACGACCCGGGGCGTGACGGGGCGGCGACGCGGGGACGGCGCGACGGGGACGGGGACGGGCCCGGGGTAGCGACGGAGATGAGGGCGGCAACGGCGATGGGGGCGGCGACGGGGACAGGGGCGGCGACGGGGATGAGGGCGGCGACGAGGATGGGGGCGGCGACGGCAACGACGCGCGACGGGGGCGGCGTAGGACGGGGGCGGTGTCGATCGATCGGGAAGAAACAGAGGGGGAGAATGAAATTTTTTGAAGTGTTGTATATATAGAAGGCACCTTTAGTACCGGTTGGAGCCACCAACCGGTACTAAAGGTCTGTTTTGGCTAGCCCAAGCGGCGGGAAGCGACCCCTTTAGTACCGGGTGGTGGCTCCAACCGGTACTAAAGGCCTCCCCTTTAGTACCGGTTGGTGCCATGACCCAGTACTAAAGGGTGTGCGCTGCCAGGCGAGGGGCGCAGAAGTTTAGTCCCACCTCGCTAGCCGAAGGGCGCTCACACCTGCTTATAAGCCCCGCCGCCGCTGCTGTCTCGAGCTCCTCTCTAAAGCAGGCCTTCTGGGCCTACCTCTGCTACTCTGCCCTGTGGGGCCTATTGGGCTTGCGGGCCTGCATCCTGGCCCAACAATAGGTTGGGTTTCTAGTCATATGCAGGCTGCTGTGGCCCGGTACGTGGGCTTTTTTCATTTAGTTTTTTATTTTCTGCTTTATTTATTTTATTTTATTTATTTTTAGTTGTTTTTTGCTGTATTTAGAGTTTCTTTGTGAATATTTTTGATAGTTTTTAGAAACTTTCAGTTAGTGCCGGTAGTTTTTAAATTTGAATAGTTTAAATTTTGAATTATTTGAAATTTGTGTGAATCACTAGTTTGTGAATAACTTAACTTTAAAAATACATTTTCCAGTGATTCTTTTTTCATATGTTTAATATTAGTGTGTTTTATCATTATATTCAATTTGGTAATGCTTAAGTTATTTAAAAAATGAAATGCCTTTGTAACGGATGAGTTTTCGTCCGAAACCCTGATACTTCGAAACAGATTGTCCATTTTGTACACGAAGTGCATCCAGTTTTTGCGGTAACCCTCTCTACTTTTTTGCACATGCTATGTGGGTGAAATTATGATACCATGCCAACTTTCATCCTTTTCTGAGTTCATTTGAAATGCTTTTCAATTTCAGGGTCATTTAGCTGAAAAAATCAGTAAATGCATGAAAGAATTTGCTTGCACATAAAATTTCTTCGCGTTTCAAATGCCAAAACACATAACTAGCTACCCTAACTATTACAGAGATTCCCTCCTGGGTGTGAAACACAGAAGAAAGTGATGATAGTTAAGCCGATCACATCCCAGATCTTTGGGTGTGAAACTTTTTCTTCGCGTGTGTCCCTTTGCGTCGTAGCCATGGAAAATCTTCATCATTTAACGGGATGCTCGGGTCAATATTCACTGTGAATGGAGCAATTTCATCAAACTTTTCATAATCTTCTGACTTGTCTGTCTTGTCATCCACTCCCACGATGTTTCTCTTCCCAGAAAGAACTATGTGCCGCTTTGGCTCATCGTACGATGCATTCGCTTCCTTATCTTTTCTTTTTCTTGGCTTGGTAGACATGTCCTTCACATAGAAAACCTGTGCCACATCATTGGCTAGGACGAATGGTTCGTCTGCATACGCAAGATTGTTGAGATCCACTGTTGTCATTCCGTACTGCGGGTCTTCCGTTACCCCGCCTCGTGTCATATTGACCCATTTGCACCGAAACAAAGGGACCTTCAAACCACGTCGATAGTCAAGTTCCCATATGTCCTGTATATAACCATAATATGTTTCCTTTCCCGTCTTGGTTTCTGCATCAAAGCGGACACCACTGTTTTGGTTGGTGCTCTTCTTATCTTGGGCGATCGTGTAAAATGTATTACCATTTATCTCGTACCCTTTGAAAGTCATTATATTCGAAGATGGTAACTGGGACAGCAAGTACAGGTCATCTTCAATAGAGGTGTCATGCATGGTACGTGCTTGCAACCAGCTGGCGAAACTCCTGGTTTGTTCACGTGTAATCCAGTCATCAGACCGCTCCGGGTGTTTGGAGCGTAGCAAATTCTTGTGTTCATCCATATACGGAGCCACCAAGGCGGAATTCTGTAGAACTGTGTAGTGTGCTTCAGTGAGAGAATGTCCGTCCATACATATTATTTGTTCCCCTCCTAGCGTGCCTTTTCCATCCAGTCTGCCCTTATGCCGCGATTCAGGAACACCAATCGGCTTAAGGTCAGGAATAAAGTCAATACAAAACTCAATGACCTCCTCATTTTGACGGCCCTTGGAGATGCTTCCTTCTGGCCTAGCACGGTTATGAACATATTTCTTTAAGACTCCCATGAACCTCTCAAAGGGGAACATATTGTGTAGAAATACAGGACCCAAAACGTTAATCTCTTCGCATAGGTGAACTAGGACGTGCGTCATGATGTTGAAGAAGGATGGTGGGAACACCAACTCGAAACTGACAAGACATTGCACCAAATCATTCTGTAACCTTGGTATGATTTCTGGATCGATTACCTTCTGAGAGATTGCATTGAGAAATGCACATAGCTTCACAATGGCTAATCGAACGTTTTCCGGTAGAAGCCCCCTCAATGCAACCGGAAGCAGTTGCGTCATAATCACGTGGCAGTCATGAGACTTTAGGTTCTGGAACTTTTTCTCTGCCATGTTTATTATTCCCTTTATATTCGACGAGAAGCCAGACGGTACCTTAATACTGAGCAGGCATTCAAAGAAGATTTCCTTCTCTTCTTTGGTAAGAGCGTAGCTTGCATGACCCTGATGTATGCCGTCTTTTCCGTGCATACGTTGCTGGTCCTCCCGTGCCTCAGGTGTATCTTTTGTCTTCCCATACACGCCCAAGAAGCCAAGCAGGGTCACACAAAGATTCTTCGTCATGTGCATCACGTCGATTGCGGAGCGGACCTCGAGGTCTTTCCAATAGGGCAGGTCCCAAAATATAGATTTCTTCTTCCACATGGGTGCGTGTCCCTCAGCATCATTCGGAACAGGTTGTCCACCAGGACCCTTTCCAAAGACCACCTTCAAATCCTTGACCATATCATGTACATCAGCACCAGTACGGTGGCGAGGCTTCGTCCGGTGATCCGCCTCACCTTTGAAATGCTTGCCTTTCTTTCTTACGGGATGCCTGCTCGAAGAAATCGACGATGTCCCAGGTACACATTCTTATTAGCCAAATATATACTGTCGGTATCATCCAAACAGTGCGTGCATGCGCGGTATCCCTTGTTTGTCTGTCCTGAAAGGTTACTGAGAGCAGGCCAATCATTGATGGTCACAAACAGCAACGCCTTTAGGTCAAATTCTTCCCCCATGTGCTCATCCCACGCTCGTACACCTGTTCCATTCCACAGTTGTAAGAGTTCTTCAACTAATGGCCTTAGGTACACATCAATGTCGTTGCCGGGTTGCTTAGGGACTTGGATGAGCACTGGCATCATAATGAACTTCCGCTTCATGCACAACCAAGGAGGAAGGTTATACAAACATAGAGTCACAGGCCAGGTGCTATGGTTGCTGCTCTGCTCCCCAAAAGGATTAATGCCACCTTGCGTCATCTGCAAACTCCTTCTCGTACTTTCTTTCGATTTTTCTCCACCGCGACCTGTCAGCGGGTACTCTCAACTTTCCGTCTTTCTTACAGTCTTCTCTGTGCCATCGCATCGCCTTGGCATGCTCTTTGTTTTGGAACAAACGTTTCGACCATGGTATTATAGGAGCATACCACATCACCTTGGCAGCAATCTTCTTCCTGGGGCGCCGGCCCTCGACATCACCAGGGTCATCGCGGCTGATCTTATAGCGCAATGCACCACATACCGAGCAAGCATTCAAATCCTCGTACTCACCGCGGTAGAGGATGCAATCATTAGGGCATGCATGTATCTTCTGCACCTCTAACCCTAGAGGGCCGACAACCTTCTTTGCTTCATACGTACTCTCGGGCAATTCGTTGTCCTTTGGAAGCATATACTTTATCATTACCAGCAACTTTCCAAATCCCTTGTCAGATACACCATTCTCTGCCTTCCATTGCAGCAATTCCAGTGTGGTGCCCAGCTTTTTCTTGTCACCTACGCAATTCGGGTACAACAATTTTTTGTGATCCTCTAACATGTGTTGCAACTTCTTCTTCTCCAAATCACTTGCGCAGTTTCTCTTTGCATCGGCAATGGCCCGACCTAGATCATCAACGGGCTCATCGGATGCCTCTTCTTCAGTTTTTTTCCGCATTGTCGGCTCAGCTTCTTCCCGCATTACCGGCTCAACTTCTTCCCCCATTGTTGTATCATCGTATTCAGGGAATCCATGGCCAGGATAGCTGTCGTCGTCTTCTTCTTCTTCATTGTCTTCCATCATAACCCCTCTTTCTTCGTGCTTGGTCCAAACATTATAATGGGGCATGAAACCGGACTTAAACAGGTGGACGTGAATGGTTCTTGACGTAGAGTAATTGTGACCATTCTTACAGCGAGCACATGGACAAGGCATAAAACCATCCGCCCGCTTGTTTGCCTCAGCCGCAAGCAGAAAAGTATGCACGCCCTCAACGAACTGGGGAGAGCATCGGTCATCGTACATCCATTGCCGGCTCATCTTCATTACACAACACCGAATAGACCAAATTAATACAAGTTCATACACATAAAGTTCATACAACACTTAAATGCAACAAACAAATAACTCTCTAGCTAAAGCATTTAAATGCAACAACAAATACGATCAAGATTGCAACTAAGGTAACAATGGATCCAACAGCATAATGATACCAAGCCTCACTATCGATGGCATATTTTCTAATCTTTCTAATCTTCAAGCGCATTTTCTCCATCTTCATCTTGTGATCATCGATGACATCGGCAACATGCAACTCCAATTCCATCTTCTCCCCCTCAATTCTTTTCAATTTTTCTTTCAAGTACTCGTTTTCTCTTTCAACTAAATTTAACCTCTCGGCAATAGGGTCGGTTGGAATTTCCGGTTCACATACCTCCTAAAAAAATTCTATGTCAACTTCATGGGCATAATTTGTCATAAACATGAAATGCAACTAGTTTTAAAAGAGAATATACATACCACATCCGAATCATAACAAGGACTAGGGCCGACGGGGACGGATATCGAAACCATGGCACTATATGTATAACAAACAACGCACAGGTAAGCTAATTATACGAGTAACTATATATCCAAATCACACAAACATCAATTTTTATATAAAATTTCATGAACAAGAGGCTCACCACAAGGTGGTGCCGGCGACGGGACGGTGCGGGCGATCGACGGTGGCTACGATGGAGATTTAGAAGGCACTAAGTAAACCACACCTACATATGCAAACTAAGTGTTATTTTTGACCTCAAATTGCATATAAATCAAATACTAGCACACATATATATATATATCCTCCCAAATTACTAAACTCACAAATTAATCACTAAATAAAGCATTGCAAGAGCTAATCTAGCAATGAGAGATGAAAGGACAAAGTTGCTAACCTTTGTGATCATTTGAATGGATGGGGGCCTTCAAATCTTGACAAATTTTGGGCAAAATGTGTGATGAGCTCGAGAGGAAGAGGGGAAAAATAGAGAGGAGAGGGGAAAGGGGAAGAACAGAGTGAGCTCGGGTGGAGGAAGGGTTTATGTAGGACGACCTTTAGTACCGGTTTGTACCAAGAACCGGTACTAAAGGGGCTGGAGGGGCCCCATTCTGACAACATCCCGCCACCACTCTCATTAGTACCGTTTCGTGGCACGAACCGGTGCTAAAGGTTTGCCACAAACCGGTACTAATGAAAGGGGCCCGGCTATCAGTTGGAACCGGCACTAATGTATACATTAGTGCCGGCTCAAATACAAACCGGCACTAATGTGCTTCACGTTTGACCCTTTTTCTACTAGTGTGGTCATATCTAAGTCTGCAAACTAGGAGTAAAATACTTTGTTCTACTACTAGAATAGTTTAACTAGTGAGACATGAGTTGTCTAGGACAGTTGCTAGAAGAGAGTCAGTTCACTAGGCTATAAATAAGAGGTTCATGGTGTGTTGTAAACCAGCAAGCTTGTATCAGAAATGTAGCCGCAAGTCAAGCATATGAATGAAATATATAGAGCATATATGTTGTCTGTGTTTGAGAGTGTGAAGCATATCTCAAGGAAGAGAGGGGAGTTGAGTGATTTAACTTCAACAGCCATTACATCTTAAGCCTATAAAAGAAATCTGGTTCCATCTCTTTCCAAACTATAGGTGGTGCTATCAACTGGAGAACGTGCGATTAAAGTTTAGCTGTCTTTGCCAACCCCCATTGGTTATTTGATCTTTCTGAGCCTGGGCAACAGGTTGAGGATCTTGGCTACCACTCAACCCCCCCTCTTTCTCGAGATAATGAATTGATAATGTGGTCAAGTCAAGTATATTCCTCTGGACCTGATGGCTTCTCTAAAGCACCGATATGAGCAGTCTGCCATGTCCATGTATAAAATGGTGGCAATACGGGGATACGCCTGAGAAGCGGGGATACGTGTATCCCATCTTTTCCGATTAAAGAAAATGAAATAAATCAGGATACACCACAAGTACGCTGCTGATATGTCTCTCTCAAAACAGGCTTTCGCCCCACTTTATAAATAAAGCAACGGTCCACACGATCCAAGTTTGAGTAACAACCAACAGGTAACGGTTTTGGGCCACAACACAAATAAGCCCAAGAAAGCATAAGAGAAATATAAAGAAAAAGCCACCTAGTGCCTACCGTCGAGCGGCCCTACGAGGACGACAGCCGACGCGCCGAAGCCAAAAGCGCATCCATCATCAAGCCAAGGCGATCACGAGATCACGCTGCCTCGAGAGCGGGTGCCAGTGCTGCAAGAAAGCAAGCAATTTGAAGGAGTCAGATGCCTTCTTCGGGAAAACCTTCTCAATAACCATCTTACTCCTAGTCATCCAAAGAGTCGACGACATTGCCGCAAAAATAAGCCAAAATAGGCGGTGATGCCGTGCTGGCTGTATAGCTCTAAGATGAAGGAACTCCGCGAGATTTAGGACCTCCCAGTCAGGCCCCAACACCTCACGGACGAAAGTCCATAATACCCTCGCTGTCGTACAAGAGAAGAGAATATGGGTCCCAGTCTCCGGTACTGCATGGAGAGGGAATATACCATCCCAAGGTCTGTGCCGCTTAAGTACCTTCGTCCCCGAGGGGAGACGATCTCGTAGAAGTTGCCAAACAAAAATCTTAATCTTTAATGGGACGGGGGCTTTCCATAGAGGGGCAAGCCAGGGGTTAGTTGTCGGCGGGCAAAGGGCCCGGTATGCCGTGCCCACGGAGAACTCCGTTGTCGGCGTGCGCTGCCATGAAACTGTGTCCAGAAAATTCGGGAGCATGAGTGGCAGGGCGGCCCGCAATCTAGTCCAGTCATTATTCTCAGCCCGTGCGAACGTGCGATGAAACTCAAGGTTCCACTGTCCATCTTGGAAGGCCGTGGCCACAAGAACAGACGGATCCACACAAATCGAGAATTGGCCAGGGAAGGCGACACGTAATGGCTCCGTGCCCTGCTAGGGATCCAGTCAAAATTGGATCCCGTGCCCGTTCCCTAAGAAGAAGGAAATATCTAAGCGGATGTCCTACTTGATCCTTTGGATGGCCCACCCGAATTGTGAGCCATCCGTCCGGGAGCAAGCCAAGAGCGGTTCTCCCCTAAGGTATTTTTTCTGAATGAGCTGCAGCCATAACCCTCCCACGCCGCGTAAAATCCACCAGACTGATACATCCATTTTGCATTATGCTATTATATCAATATTTATCGCATTATGGGCTGTTATTACACATTATGTCACAATACTTATGCCTATTCTCTCTTATTTTACAAGGCTTACATAAAGAGGGAGAATACCGGCAGCTGGGATTCTGGGCTGAAAAAGGAGCAAATATTAGAGACCTATTCTACACAGCTCCAAAAGTCCTGAAACTTCACAGAAGATTTTTTCCAAATATATAAAAAATACTGAGAGCAAGAACTTCATTAGGGGGGCCACACCCTGCCCACGAGCGTGGGGGCGCGCCCTACCCCCTTGGGCGCGCCCCCCTACCTCGTGGGCCCCCTGGTGGCCCTCCGGTGGCCATTTTCTGCTATATGGAGTCTTTCGATGGGAAAAAATCATAAGCCATCTTCTCGGACGAAACTCCGCCGCCACGAGGAGGAACCTTGGTGGAACCAATCTAGGGCTCTGGCGGAGCTGTTCTGCCGGGGAAACTTCCCTCTCGGAGGGGGAAATCATCGCCATCGTCATCACCAATGCTCCTCTCATAGGGAGAGGGCAATCTCCATCAACATCTTCATCAGCACCATCTCATCTCAAAACCCTAGTTCATCTCTTGTATCCAATTCTTGTCTCCAAGTCCGGGATTGGTGCTAGTAGGTTGCTAGTAGTGTTAATTACTCCTTGTAGTTGATGCTAGTTGGTTTAATTAGTGGAAGATCATATGTTTAGATCCTATATGCATATTAATACCCCTCTGATTATTAACATGTTTATGTTCTGTGAGTAGTTACTTTTGTTCTTGAGGACATGGGAGAAGTCTTGCTATTAGTAGTCATGTGAATTTGGTATTCGTTCGATATTTTGATGAGATGTATGTTGTCTCTCCTCTAGTGGTGTTATGTGAACGTCGACTACATGACACTTCACCATTATTTGGGCCTAGAGGAAGGCATTGGGAACTAATAAGTAGATGATAGGTTGCTAGAGTGACAGAAGCTTAAACCCTAGTTTATGCGTTGCTTCGTAAGGGGCTGATTTGGATCCATATGTTTCATGCTATGGTTAGGTTTACCTTAATACTTCTATTATAGTTGCGGATGCTTACAATAGAGGTTAATCATAAGTGGGATGCTTGTCCAAGTATGGGCAGCACCCAAGCACTGGTCCACCCACATACCAAATTATCAAAGTACCGAACGCGAATCATATGAACGTGATGAAAACTAGCTTGACGATATTCCCATGTGTCCTCGAGAGCGTTTTACATCATATAAGAGTTTGTCCAGGCTTGTCATTTGCTACAAAAAGGATTGGGCCACATTGTTACACCTTATTTACTTTTGTTACTTGTTGCTCGTTACAAATTATCTTATCACAAAACTATCTATTACCACTTATTTCAGTACTTGCAGAGAATACCTTGCTGGAAACCACTTATCATTTACTTCTGCTCCTCGTTGGGTTCGACACTCTTACATATCGAAAGGACTATGATAGATCCCCTATACTTCTGGGTCATCAAGACTCTTTTCTGGCACCGTTGCCGGGGAGTGAAGCGCCTTTGGTAGGTGGAATTTGGTAAGGAAAAATGTATATAGTGTGCTGAAATTTACTGTCACTTGTTACCATGGAAAGTAATCCTCTGAGGGGCTTCTTTGGGGTATCTTCACCCCAACCAGTAGAGCAAAGAGTTGCTCCTCAACCTACTGAAAATGAAAATGAAAATGATAATTCTTGCTTTGAAGTTCCTGCGGGTATGATAGAAAAACTACTAGCTAATCCTTTTTTAGGAGATGGAACAAAACATCCTGATGAACATCTGATATATGTGGATGAAGTTTGTGGATTATTTAAGCTTGCAGGTGTACCCGGAGATTATGTTAAGAAGAAGGTCTTCCCTTTATCTTTGAGGGGAGATGCATCGACATGGTATAGGCTATGTGATGATATGAGGTCTTGGAATTACAAACGATTGAAATTGGAATTTCATTAGAAGTTTTATCCTATGCACCTTGTTCATCATGATCGCAATTATATATATAATTTTTGGCCTCGCGAAGGAGAAAGCTGTTGGGGAACGTAGTAATTTCAAAAAAATTCCTACGCACACGCAAGATCATGGTGATGCATAGCAACGAGAGGGGAGAGTGCGATCTATGTACCCTTGTAGACCGACAGCGGAAGCGTTAGCACAATGCGGTTGATGTAGTCGTACGTCTTCACGGCCCGACCGATCAAGCACCGAAACTACGGCACCTCCGAGTTTTAGCACACGTTCAGCTCGATGACGATCCCCGGACTCCGATCTAGCAAAGTGTCGGGGAAGAGTTCCGTCAGCATGACGGCGCGGTGACGATCTTGATGTACTACCATCACAGGGATTTGCCTAAGCACCGCTACAATATTATCGAGGACTATGGTGGAAGGGGGCACCGCACACGGCTAAGAATACGATCACGTGGATCAACTTGTGTGTCTAGGGGTGCCCCCTGCCCCCGTATATAAAGGAGCAAGGGGAGGAGGCCGGCCAGCCCTATGGCGCACCAAAGAGGAGTCCTCCTCCTAGTACGAGTAGGACTCCTACTAGGAGGGGGAAGGAAGTGGGGAGGGAGAAGGAAAGGGGGGCGCCGCCCCCCCTCTCCTAGTCCAATTCGGACTAGGGGGAGGAGGCGCGCGGCCCACCCTGGCTGCCCTTCTCTCTCTCCACTAAGGCCCATATGGCCCATTACTTCTCCCGGTAGGTTTCCGGTAACCCTCCGGCTCTCCGGTTTTCTCCGAAATCACCCGGAACACTTCCGGTGTACGAATATAGCCATCCAATATATCAATCTTTATGTCTCGACCATTTCGAGACTCCTCGTTATGTCCGTGATCACATCCGGGACTCCGAACTAACTTCGGTACATCAAAACTCATAAACTCATAATATAACTGTCATCGAAACCTTAAGCGTGCGGACCCTACGGGTTCGAGAAGAATGTAGACATGACCAAGACACGTCTCCGGTCAATAATCAATAGCTGAACCTGGATGCTCATATTTTGTTCCCTTTGTCATCGGTATGTTACTTGCCCAAGATTCGATCGTCGGTATCTCAATACCTAATTCAATCTCGTTACCGGCAAGTCTCTTTACTCGTTTCGTAATACATCATCTCGCAAGTAACTCATTAGTCGCAATGCTTGCAAGTCTTATGTGATGTGCATTATCGAGAGGGCCCAGAGATACCTCTCCGACAATTGGAGTGACAAATCCTAATCTTGAAATACGCCAACCCAACATGTACCTTTGGGGACACCTGTAGATCTCCTTTATAATCACCCAGTTACGTTGTGATGTTTGGTAGCACACAAAGTGTTCCTCCGGCAAACGGGAGTTGCATAATCTCATAGTCATAGGAACATGTACAAGTCATGAAGAAAGCAATAGCAACACACTAAACGATCGGGTGCTAAGCTAATGGAATGGGTCATGTCGATCACATCATTCTCCTAATAATGTGATCCTGTTAATCAAATGACAACACATGTCTATGGTTAGGAAACATAACCATCTTTGATTAACGAGCTAGTCAAGTAGAGACATACTACTGACGTTTAGTTTGTCTATGTATTCACACAAGTATTATGTTTTCGGATAATACAATTCTAGCATGAATAATAAACATTTATCATGATATAAGGAAATAAAATAATAACATTATTATTGTCTCTAGGGCATATTTCCTTCAGTCTCCCACTTGCACTAGAGTCAATAATCTAGATTACATAGTAATGATTCTAACACCCATGGAGCCTTGGTGCTGATCATGTTTTGCTCGTGGAAGAGGCTTAGTCAACGGGTCTGCAACATTCAGATCCGTATGTATCTTGCAAATCTCTATGTCTCCCACCTGGACTAGATCCCGGATGGAATTGAAGCGTCTCTTGATGTGCTTGGTTCTCTTGTGAAATCTGGATTCCTTTGCCAAGGCAATTGCACCAGTATTGTCACAAAAGATTTTCATTGGACCCGATGCACTAGGTATGACACCTAGATCGGATATGAACTCCTTCATCCAGACTCCTTCGTTTGCTGCTTCCGAAGCAACCATGTACTCCGCTTCACATGTAGATCCTGCCACAACGCTTTGTTTAGAACTGCACCAACTGACAGCTCCACTGTTTAATGTAAACACGTATCCAGTTTGCGATTTAGAATCGTCTGGATCAGTGTCAAAGCTTGCATCAACGTAACCATTTATGATGAGCTCTTTGTCACCTCCATATATGAGAAACATATCCTTAGTCCTTTTCAGGTATTTCAGGATGTTCTTGACCGCTGTCCAGTGATCCACTCCTGGATAACTTTGGTACCTTCCTGCCCGACTTATAGCAAGACACACATCAGGTCTGGTACACAGCATTGCATACATGATAGAGCCTATGGCTGAAGCATAGGGAACATCTTTCATTTTCTCTCTATCTTCTGCATTTGTCGGGCATTGAGTCTTACTCAATTTCATACCTTGTAACACAAGCAAGAATCCTTTCTTTGCTTGATCCATTTTGAACTTTTTCAAAACTTTGTCAAGGTATGTGCTTTGTGAAAGTCCAATTAAGCGTCTTGATCTGTCTCTATTGATCTTAATGCCCAATATGTAAGCAGCTTCACCGAGGCCTTTCATTGAAAAACTCTTATTCAACTATCCCTTTATGCTATCCAGAAATTCTATATCATTTCCGATTAGTAATATGTCATCTACAAACAATATTAGAAATGCTACAGAGCTCCCACTCACTTTCTTGTAAATACAGGCTTCTCCAAAAGTGTGTACAAAACCAAATGCTTTGATCACACTATCAAAGCGTTTATTCCAACTCCGAGAGGCTTGCACCAGTCCATAAATGGATCGCTGGAGCTTGCACACTTTGTTAGCTCCCTTTGGATCGACAAAACCTTCCGGCTGCATCATATACAACTCTTCTTCCAGAAATCCATTCAGGAATGCAGTTTTGACATCCATCTGCCAAATTTCATAATCATAAAATGCGGCAATTGCTAACATGATTCGGACAGACTTAAGCATCGCTACGGGTGAGAATGTCTCATCGTAGTCAATCCCTTGAACTTGTTGAAAACCTTTTGCGACAAGTCGAGCTTTGTAGACAGTAACATTACCGATAGCGTCAGTCTTCTTCTTAAAGATCCATTTATTCTCAATTGCTTGCTGATCATTGGGCAAGTCAACCAAAGTCCATACTTTGTTCTCATACATGGATCCCATCTCAGATTTCATGGCTTCAAGCCATTTTGCGGAATCTGGGCTCACCATCGCTTCTCCATAGTTCGTAGGGTCATCATGATCTAGTAGCATGACTTCCAGAACAGGATTACCGTACCACTCTGGTGCGGATCTTACTCTGGTTGATCTACGAGGTTCAGTAGTATCTTGTTCTGAAGCTTCATGATCATCATCATTAGCTTCCTCACTAATTAGTGTAGGTGTCACAGAAACTCGTTTCTGTGATGTTCTACTTTCCAATAAGGGAGCAGGTACAATTACCTCATCAAGTTCTACTTTCCTCCCACTCACTTCTTTCGAGAGAAACTCCTTCTCTAGAAAGTTTCCGAATTTAGCAACAACAGTTTTGCCTTCGGATATGTGATAGAAGGTGTATCCAATAGTTTCCTTTGGATATCTTATGAAGACACATTTCTCCGATTTGGGTTCAAGCTTATCAGGTTGAAGCTTTTTCACATAAGCATCACAACCCCAAACTTTCAGAAACGACAACTTTGGTTTCTTGCCAAACCATAGTTCATAAGGCGTCGTCTCAATGGATTTTGATGGTGCCCTATTTAACGTGAATGCGGCCGTCTCTAGAGCATAACCCCAAAATGATAGCGGTAAATCAGTAAGACACATCATAGATCGCACCATATCAAGTAAAGTACGATTACGATGTTCGGACACACCATTATGCTGTGGTGTTCCAGGTGGCGTGAGTTGCGAAACTATTCTGCATTGTTTCAAATTTACACCAAACTCGTAACTCAAATATTCTCCTCCACGATCAGATCGTAGGAATTTTATTTTCTTGTTACGATGATTTTCCACTTCACTCTGAAATTCTTTGAACTTTTCAAACGTTTCAGACTTATGTTTCATTAAGTAGATATACCCATATCTGCTTAAGTCATCTGTGAAGGTGAGAAAATAACGATATCCGCCACGAGCCTCAACATTCATTGGACCACATACATCTGTATGTATGATTTCCAACAAATCTGTTGCTCTCTCAATAGTACCGGAGAACGGTGTTTTTGTCATCTTACCCATAAGGCATGGTTCGCAAGTACCAAGCAATTCATAATCAAGTGGTTCCGAAAGTCCATCAGTATGGAGTTTCTTCCTGCCCTTTACACCGATATGACCCAAACGGCAGTGCCAAAAATAAGTTGCACTATCATTATCAACTCTGCATCTTTTGGCTTGAACATTATGAATATGTGTATCACTACTATCGAGATTTAATAAGAATAGACCACTCTTTAAGGGTGCATGACCATAAAAGATATTACTCATATAAATAGAACAACCATTATTCTCTGATTTAAATGAATAACCGTCTCGCATCAAACAAGATCCAGTTATAATGTTCATGCTTAACGCTGGCACCAAATAACAATTATTTAGGTCTAATACTAATCCCGAAGGTAGATGTAGAGGTAGCGTGCCGACCGCGATCACATCGACGTTGGAACCATTTCCTACGCGCATCGTCACCTCGTCCTTAGCTAATCTTCGCTTAATCCATAGTCCCTGTTTCGAGTTGCAAATGTTAGCAACGGAACTAGTATCAAATACCCAAGTGCTACTGCGAGCATTAGTAAGGTACACATCAATAACATGTATATCACATATACCATTGTTCACCTTGCCATCCTTCTTATCCGCCAAATACTTGGGGCAGTTCCGCTTCCAGTGACCAGTCTGCTTGAAGTAGAAGCACTCAGTTTCAGGCTTAGGTCCAGGTTTGGGTTTCTTCTCTTGAGTAGCAACTTGCTTGCTATTCTTTTTGAAGTTCCCCTTCTTCTTCCCTTTTCCCTTTTTCTTGAAACTAGTGGTCTTGTTGACCATCAACACTTGATGCTCCTTCGTGATTTCTACCTACGCAGCTTTCAGCATTGCGAAGAGCTCGGAAATAGTCTTATTCATCCCTTGCATATTATAGTTCATCACGAAGCTCTTGTTGCTTGGTGGCAGTGATTGGAGAATTCTGTCAATGACGCAATCATCTAGAAGATTAACTCCCAATTGAATCAAGTGATTATTATACCGAGACATTTTGAGTATATGCTCACTGACAGAACTGTTCTCATCCATCTTGCAGCTATAGAACTTATTGGAGACTTCATATCTCTCAATCCGGGCATTTGCTTGAAATATTAACTTCATCTCCTGGAACATCTCATATGCTCCATGACGTTCAAAACGTCGTTGAAGTCCCGATTCTAAGCCGTAAAGCATGGCACACTGAACTATCGAGTAGTCATCAGCTTTGCTCTGCCAGACGTTCATAACATCTGGTGTTGCTCCAGCAGCAGGCCTGGCACCCAGCGGTGCTTCCAGGACGTAATTCTTCTGTGCAGCAATGAGGATAATCCTCAAGTTACGGACCCAGTCCGTGTAATTGCTACCATCATCTTTCAACTTTGCTTTCTCAAGGAACGCATTAAAATTCAACGGAACAACAGCACGGGCCATCTATCTACAATCAAACATAAACAAGCAAGATACTATCAGGTACTAAGTTCATGATAAATTTAGGTTCAATTAATCATATTACTAAAGAACTCCCACTTAGATAGACATCCCTCTAATCCTCTAAGTGATTACGTGATCCAAATCAACTAAACCATGTCCGATCATCACGTGAGATGGAGTAGTTTCATTGGTGAACATCACTATGTTGATCATATCTACTATATGATTCACGCTCGACCTTTCGGTCTCCGTGTTCCGAGGCCATATCTGTATATGCTTGGCTCGTCAAGTATAACCTGAGTATTCTGCGTGTGCAACTGTTTTGCACCCGTTGTATTTGAACGTAGAGCCTATCACACCCGATCATCACGTGGTGTCTCAGCACGAAGAACTTTCGCAACGGTGCATACTCAGGGAGAACACTTCTTGATAATTAGTGAGAGATCATCTTAAAATGCTACCGTCAATCAAAGCAAGATAAGATGCATAAAGGATAAACATCACATGCAATCAATATAAGTGATATGATATGGCCATCATCATCTTGTGCTTGTGATCTCCATCTTCGAAGCACCGTCGTGATCACCATCGTCACCGGCGCGACACCTTGATCATCATCGTAGCATCGTTGTCGTCTCGCCAATCTTATGCTTCCACGACTATCGCTACCGCTTAGTGATAAAGTAAAGCATTACAACGCAATTGCATTGCATACAATAAAGCGACAACCATATGGCTCCTGCCAGTTGCCGATAACTTGGTTACAAAACATGATCATCTCATACAATAAAATTTAGCATCATGTCTTGACCATATCACATCACAACATGCCCTGCAAAAACAAGTTAGACGTCCTCTACTTTGTTGTTGCAAGTTTTACCGTGGCTGCTACGGGCTTAAGCAAGAACCAATCTTACCTACGCATCAAAACCACAACGATAGTTTGTCAAGTTGGTGCTGTTTTAACCTTCGCAAGGACCGGGCGTAGCCACACTCGGTTCAACTAAAGTTGGAGAAACTGTCACCCGCTAGCCACCTTTGTGCAAAGCACGTCGGGAGAACCGGTCTCGCGTAAGCGTATGCGTAATGTCGGTCCGGGCCGCTTCGTCCAACAATACCGCCGAACCAAAGTATGACATGCTGGTAAGCAGTATGACTTATATCGCCCACAACTCACTTGTGTTCTACTCGTGCATATAACATCAACACATAAAACCTGGCTCGGATGCCACTGTTGGGGAACGTAGTAATTTCAAAAAAATTCCTACGCACACGCAAGATCGTGGTGATGCATAGAAACGAGAGGGGAGAGTGCGATCTACGTACCCTTGTAGACCGAAGCGGAAGCGTTAGCACAACACGGTTGATGTAGTCGTACGTCTTCACGGCCCGACCGATCAAGCACCGAAACTACGGCACCTCTGAGTTTTAGCACACGTTCAGCTCGATGACGATCCCCGGACTCCGATCCAGCAAAGTGTCAGGGAAGAGTTCCATCAGCACGACGGCGTGGTGACAATCTTGATGTACTACCGTCATAGGGCTTCGCCTAAGCACCGCTACAATATTATCGAGGATTATGGTGGAAGGGGGCACCGCACACGGCTAAGAATACGATCACGTGGATCGACTTGTGTGTCTAGGGGTGCCCCCTGCCCCCGTATATAAAGGAGCAAGGGGAGGAGGCTGGCCGGCCCTATGGCGCGCCAAGGAGGAGTCCTCCTCCTAGTAGGAGTAGGACTCCTACTAGGAGGGGGAAGGAAGTCGGGAGGGAGAAGGAAAGGGGGGCGCCGCCCCCCCTCTCCTAGTCCAATTCGGACCAGGGGGGAGGAGGCTCGCGGCCCACCCTGGCTGCCCTTCTCTCTCTCCACTAAGGCCCATATGGCTCATTACTTCTCCCGGTAGGGTTCCGGTAACCCTCCGGCTCTCTGGTTTTCTCCGAAATCACCCGAAACACTTCCGGTGTCCGAATATAGCCGTCCAATATATCAATCTTTATGTCTCGACCATTTTGAGACTCCTCGTTATGTCCGTGATCACATCCGGGACTCCGAACTAACTTCGGTACATCAAAATTCATAAACACATAATATAACTGTCATCGAAACCTTAAGCGTGCGGACCCTACGGGTTCGAGAACAATGTAGACATGACCAAGACACGTCTCCGGTCAATAACCAATAGCGGAACCTGGATGCTCATATTGGCTCCTACATATTCTACGAAGATCTTTATAATCACCCAGTTACATTGTGGCGTTTGGTAGCACACAAAGTGTTCCTCCGGCAAACGGGAGTTGCATAATCTCATAGTCATAGGAACATGTACAAGTCATGAAGAAAGCAATAACAACACACTAAATGATCGGGTGCTAAGCTAATGGAATGGGTCATGTCGAAGACATCATTCTCCTAATAATGTGATCCCGTTAATCAAATGACAACACATGTCTATGGTTAGGAAACATAACCATCTTTGATTAACAAGCTACTCAAGTAGAGACATACTAGTGACGTTTAGTTTGTCTATGTATTCACACAAGTATTATGTTTCCGGATAATACAATTCTAGCATGAATAATAAACATTTATCATGATATAAGGAAATAAAATAATAAAATTATTATTGTCTCTAGGGCATATTTCCTTCAGTCTCCCACTTGCACTAGAGTCAATAATCTAGATTACACAGTAATGATTCTAACACCCATGGAGCTTTGGTGCTGATCATGTTTTGCTCGTGGAAGAGGCTTAGTAAACGGGTCTGCAACATTCAGATCCATATGTATCTTGCAAATCTCTATGTCTACCACCTGGACTAGATCCCGGATGGAATTGAAGCATCTCTTGATGTGCTTGGTTCTCTTGTGAAATCTGGTTTCCTTTGCCAAGGCAATTGCACCAGTATTGTCACAAAAGATTTTCATTGGACCAGATGCACTAGGTATGACACCTAGATCGGATATGAACTCCTTCATCCAGACTCCTTCGTTTGCTGCTTCCGAAGCAACCATGTACTCCGCTTCACATGTAGATCCCGCCACAACGCTTTGTTTAGAACAGCACCAACTGACAGCTCCACTGTTTAATGTAAACACGTATCCGGTTTGCGATTTAGAATCGTCCGGATCAGTGTCAAAGCTTGCATCAACGTAACCATTTATGATGAGCTCTTTGTCACCTCCATATATGAGAAACATATCCTTACTCCTTTTCAGGTATTTCAGGATGTTCTTGACCGCTGTCCAGTGATCCACTCCTGGATTACTTTGGTACCTTCCTGCTAGACTTATAGCAAGACACACATCAGGTCTGGTACACAGCATTGCATACATGATAGAGCCTATGGCTGAAGCATGGGGAACATCTTCCATTTTCTCTCTATCTTCTGCATTGGTCGGGCATTGAGTCTTACTCAATTTCACACCTTGTAACACAGGCAAGAATCCTTTCTTTGCTTGATCCATTTTGAACTTTTTCAAAACTTTGTGAAGGTATGTGCTTTGTGAAAGTCCAATTAAGCGTCTTGATCTGTCTCTATTGATCTTAATGCCCAATATGTAAGCAGCTTCACCGAGGTCTTTCATTGAAAAACTCTTATTCAAGTATCCCTTTATGCTATCCAGAAATTCTATATCATTTCCGATTAGTAATATGTCATCTACATATAATATCAGAAATGCTACAGAGCTCCCACTCACTTTCTTGTAAATACAGGCTTCTCCAAAAGTCTGTACAAAACCAAATGATTTGATCACACTATCAAAGCGTTTATTCCAACTCCAAGAGGCTTGCACCAGTCCATAAATGGATCGCTGGAGCTTGCACACTTTGTTAGCTCCCTTTGGATCGACAAAACCTTCCGGCTGCATCATATACAACTCTTCTTCAGAAATCCATTCAGGAATGCAGTTTTGACATCCATCTGCCAAATTTCATAATCATAAAATGCGGCAATTGCTAACATGATTCGGACAGACTTAAGCATCACTACGGGTGAGAAGGTCTCATCATAGTCAATCCCTTGAACTTGTTGAAAACCTTTTGCGACAAGTCGAGCTTTGTAGACAGTAACATTACCGTCAGCGTCAGTCTTCTTCTTAAAGATCCATTTATTCTCAATTGCTTGCTGATCATTGGGCAAGTCAACCAAAGTCCATACTTTGTTCTCATACATGGATCCCATCTCAGATTTCATGGCTTCAAGCCATTTTGCGGAATCTGGGCTCACCATCGCTTCTCCATAGTTCGTAGGTTCATCATGATCTAGTAGCATGACTTCCAGAACAGGATTACCATACCACTCTGGTGCGGATCTTACTCTGGTTGATCTACGAGGTTCAGTAGTATCTTGTTCTGAAGCTTCATGATCATCATCATTAGCTTCCTCACTAATTGGTGTAGGTGTCACAGAAACTAGTTTCTGTGATGTACTACTTTCCAATAAGGGAGCAGGTACAGTTACCTCATCAAGTTCTACTTTCCTCCCACTCACTTCTTTCGAGAGAAACTCCTTCTCTAGAAAGTTTCCGAATTTAGCAACAAAAGTTTTGCCTTCGGATCTGTGATAGAAGGTGTATCCAATAGTTTCCTTTGGATATCCTATGAAGACACATTTCTCCGATTTGGGTTCGAGCTTATCAGGTTGAAGCTTTTTCACATAAGCATCGCAACCCCAAACTTTCAGAAACGACAACTTTGGTTTCTTGCCAAACCATAGTTCATAAGGCGTCGTCTCAACGGATTTTGATGGTGCCCTATTTAACGTGAATGCGGCCGTCTCTAGAGCATAACCCCAAAATGATAGCGGTAAATCAGTAAGAGACATCATAGATCGCACCATATCAAGTAAAGTACGATTACGCTGTGGTGTTCCAGGTGGCGTGAGTTGCGAAACTATTCCGCATTGTTTCAAATGTACACCAAACTCGTAACTCAAATATTCTCCTCCACGATCAGATCGTAGGAATTTTATTTTCTTGTTACGATGATTTTCCACTTCACTCTGAAATTCTTTGAACTTTTCAAATGTTTCATACTTATGTTTCATTAAGTAGATATACCCATATCTGCTTAAGTCATCTGTGAAGGTGAGAAAATAACGATATCCGCCACGAGCCTCAACATTCATTGGACCACATACATCTGTATGTACGATTTCCAACAAATCTGTTGCTCTCTCCATAGTACCGGAGAACGGTGTTTTTGTCATCTTACCCATAAGGCATGGTTCGCAAGTACCAAGCGATTCATAATCAAGTGGTTCCGAAAGTCCATCAATATGGAGTTTCTTCGTGCGCTTTACACCGATATGACCCAAACGGCAGTGCCAAAAATAAGTTGCACTATCATTATCAACTTTGCATCTTTTGGCTTGAACATTATGAATATGTGTATCACTACTATCGAGATTTAATAAGAATAGACCACTCTTTAAGGGTGCATGACCATAAAAGATATTACTCATATAAATAGAACAACCATTATTCTCTGATTTAAATGAATAACCGTCTCGCATCAAACAAGATCCAGTTATAATGTTCATGCTTAACGCTGGCACCAAATAACAATTATTTAGGTCTAATACTAATCCCGAAGGTAGATGTAGAGGTAGTGTGCCGACCGCGATCACATCGATGTTGGAACCATTTCCTACGCACATCGTCACCTCGTCCTTAGCTAATCTTCGCTTAATCCATAGTCCCTGTTTCGAGTTGCAAATGTTAGCAACGGAACTAGTATCAAATACCCAAGTGCTACTGCGAGCATTAGTAAGGTACACATCAATAACATGTATATCACATATACCATTGTTCACCTTGCCATCCTTCTTATCCGCCAAATACTTGGGGCAGTTCCGCTTCCAGTGACCAGTCTGCTTGAAGTAGAAGCACTCAGTTTCAGGCTTAGGTCCAGGTTTGGGTTTCTTCTCTTGAGTAGCAACTTGCTTGCTATTCTTTTTGAAGTTCCCCTTCTTCTTCCCTTTTCCCTTTTTCTTGAAACTAGTGGTCTTGTTGACCATCAACACTTGATGCTCCTTCTTGATTTCTACCTACGCAGCTTTCAGCATTGCGAAGAGCTCGGAAATAGTCTTATTCATCCCTTGCATATTATAGTTCATCACGAAGCTCTTGTTGCTTGGTGGTAGTGATTGGAGAATTCTGTCAATGACGCAATCATCTAGAAGATTAACTCCCAATTGAATCAAGTGATTATTATACCGAGACATTTTGAGTATATGCTCACTGACAGAACTGTTCTCATCCATCTTGCAGCTATAGAACTTATTGGAGACTTCATATCTCTCAATCCGGGCATTTGCTTGAAATATTAACTTCATCTCCTGGAACATCTCATATGCTCCATGACGTTCAAAACGTCGTTGAAGTCCCGATTCTAAGTCGTAAAGCATGGCACATTGAACTATCGAGTAGTCATCAGCTTTGCTCTGCCAGGCGTTCATAACATCTGGTGTTGCTCCAGCAGCAGGCCTGGCACCCAGCGGTGCTTCTAGGACGTAATTCTTCTGTGCAGCAATGAGGATAATCCTCAAGTTACGGACCCAGTCCGTGTAATTGCTACCATCATCTTTCAACTTTGCTTTCTCAAGGAACGCATTAAAATTCAACGGAACAACAGCACGGGCCATCTATCTACAATCAAACATAAACAAGCAAGATACTATCAGGTACTAAGTTCATGATAAATTTAGGTTCAATTAATCATATTACTAAAGAACTCCCACATAGATAGACATCCCTCTAATCCTCTAAGTGAGTACGTGATCCAAATCAACTAAACCATGTCCGATCATCACGTGAGATGGACTAGTTTCATTGGTGAACATCGCTATGTTGATCATATCTACTATATAATTCACGCTCGACCTTTTGGTCTCCGTGTTTCGAGGCCATATCTGTATATGCTTGGCTCGTCAAGTATAACCTGAGTATTCTGCGTGTGCAACTGTTTTGCACCCGTTGTATTTGAACATAGAGCCTATCGCACCCGATCATCACGTGGTGTCTCAACACGAAGAACTTTCGCAATGGTGCATACTCAGGGAGAACACTTCTTGATAATTAGTGAGAGATCATCTTAAAATGCTACCGTCAATCAAAGCAAGATAAGATGCATAAAAGATAAACATCACATGCAATCAATATAAGTGATATGATATGGCCATCATCATCTTGTGCTTGTGATCTCCATCTTCGAAGCACCGTCGTGATCACCATCGTCACCGGCGCGACACCTTGATCATCATCGTAGCATCGTTGTCGTCTCGCCAATCTTATGCTTCCATGACTATCGCTACCACTTTGTGATAAAGTAAAGCATTACAGCGCAATTGCATTGCATACAATAAAGCGACAACCATATGGCTCTTGCCAGTTGCCGATAACTTGGTTACAAAACATGATCATCTCATACAATAAAATTTTAGCATCATGTCTTGACCATATCACATCACAACATGCCCTGCAAAAACAAGTTAGACGTCCTCTACTTTGTTGTTGCAAGTTTTACGTGGCTGCTACGGGCTTAACCATGAACCAATCTTACCTACACATCAAAACCACAACGATAGTTTGTCAAGTTGGTGTTGTTTTAACGTTCGCAAGGACCGGGCGTAGCCACGCTCGGTTCAACTAAAGTTGGAGAAACTGTCACCCGCTAGCCACCTTTGTGCAAAGCACGTCGGGAGAACCGGTCTCGCGTAAGCGTATGCGTAATGTCGGTCCGGGCCGCTTCGTCCAACAATACCGCCGAACCAAAGTATGACATGCTGGTAAGCAGTATGACTTATATCGCCCACAACTCACTTGTGTTCTACTCGTGCATATAACATCAACACATAAAACCTGGCTCTGATACCACTGTTGGGGAACGTAGTAATTTCAAAAAAATTCCTACGCACACGCAAGATCATGGTGATGCATAGCAACGAGAGGGGAGAGTGCGATCTACGTACCCTTGTAGACCGAAGCGGAAGCGTTAGCACAACACGGTTGATGTAGTCGTACGTCTTCACGGCCCGACCGATCAAGCACCGAAACTACGGCACCTCTGAGTTTTAGCACACGTTCAGCTCGATGACGATCCCCGGACTCCGATCCAGCAAAGTGTCAGGGAAGAGTTCCATCAGCACGACGGCGTGGTGACGATCTTGATGTACTACCGTCATAGGGCTTCCCCTAAGCACCGCTACAATATTATCGAGGATTATGGTGGAAGGGGGCACCGCACACGGCTAAGAATACGATCACGTGGATCAACTTGTGTGTCTAGGGGTGCCCCCTGCCCCCGTATATAAAGGACCAAGGGGAGGAGGCTGGCCGGCCCTATGGCGCGCCAAGGAGGAGTCCTCCTCCTAGTAGGAGTAGGACTCCTACTAGGAGTAGGACTCCTACTAGGAGGGGGAAGGAAGTGGGGAGGGAGATGGAAAGGGGGGCGCCGCCCCCCCCTCTCCTAGTCCAATTCGGACCAGGGGGGAGGAGGCTCGTGGCCCACCCTGGCTGCCCTTCTCTCTCTCCACTAAGGCCCATATGGCTCATTACTTCTCCCGGTAGGGTTCCGGTAACCCTCCGGCTCTCTGGTTTTCTCCGAAATCACCCGAAACACTTCTGGTGTCCGAATATAGCCGTCCAATATATCAATCTGTATGTCTCGACCATTTTGAGACTCCTCGTTATGTCTGTGATCACATCCGGGACTCCGAACTAACTTCGGTACATCAAAATTCATAAACACATAATATAACTGTCATCGAAACCTTAAGCGTGCGGACCCTACGGGTTCGAGAACAATGTAGACATGACCAAGACACGTCTCCGGTCAATAACCAATAGCGGAACCTGGATGCTCATATTGGCTCCTACATATTCTACGAAGATCTTTATCGGTCAGACCGCATAACAACATACGTTGTTCCATTTGTCATCGGTATGTTACTTTCCCGAGATTCGATCGTCGGTATCTCAATACCTAATTCAATCTCGTTACCGGCAAGTCTCTTTACTCGTTTCGTAATACATCATCTCGCAACTAACTCATTAGTTGCAAGGCTTATGTGATGTGCATTACCGAGAGGGCCCAGAGATACCTCTCCGACAATCAGAGTGACAAATCCTAATCTCGAAATACGCCAACCCAACATGTACCTTTGGAGACACCTGTAGAGCTCCTTTACAATCACCCAGTTACATTGTGGCGTTTGGTAGCACACAAAGTGTTCCTCCGGAAAACGGGAGTTGCATAATCTCATAGTCATAGGAACATGTACAAGTCATGAAGAAAGCAATAACAACACACTAAACGATCGGGTGCTAAGCTAATGGAATGGGTCATGTCGAAGACATCATTCTCCTAATAATGTGATCTTGTTAATCAAATGACAACACATGTCTATGGTTACGAAACATAACCATCTTTGATTAACAAGCTAGTCAAGTAGAGACATACTAGTGACGTTTAGTTTGTCTATGTATTCACACAAGTATTATGTTTCCGGATAATACAATTCTAGCATGAATAATAAACATTTATCATGATATAAGGAAATAAAATAATAAAATTATTATTGTCTCTAGGGCATATTTCCTTCAGTCTCCCACTTGCACTAGAGTCAATAATCTAGATTACACAGTAATGATTCTAACACCCATGGAGCTTTGGTGCTGATCATGTTTTGCTCGTGGAAGAGGCTTAGTAAACGGGTCTGCAACATTCAGATCCGTATGTATCTTGCAAATCTCTATGTCTCCCACCTGCACTAGATCCCGGATGGAATTGAAGCGTCTCTTGATGTGCTTGGTTCTCTTGTGAAATCTGGATTCCTTTGCCAAGGCAATTGTACCAGTATTGTCACAAAAGATTTTCATTGGACCAGATGCACTAGGTATGACACCTAGATCGGATATGAACTCCTTCATCCAGACTCCTTCGTTTGCTACTTCCGAAGCAACCATGTACTCCGCTTCACATGCAGATCCCGCCACAACGCTTTGTTTAGAACTGCACCAACTGACAGCTCCACTGTTTAATGTAAACACGTATCCGGTTTGCGATTTAGAATCGTCCGGATCAGTGTCAAAGCTTGCATCAACGTAACCATTTATGATGAGCTCTTTGTCACCTCCATATATGAGAAACATATCCTTAGTCCTTTTCAGGTATTTCAGGATGTTCTTGACCGCTGTCCAGTGATCCACTCCTGGATTACTTTGGTACCTTCCTGCTAGACTTATAGCAAGACACACATCAGGTCTGGTACACAGCATTGCATACATGATAGAGCCTATGGCTGAAGCATGGGGAACATCTTCCATTTTCTCTCTATCTTCTGCATTGGTCAGGCATTGAGTCTTACTCAATTTCACACCTTGTAACACAGGCAAGAATCCTTTCTTTGCTTGATCCATTTTGAACTTTTTCAAAACTTTGTGAAGGTATGTGCTTTGTGAAAGTCCAATTAAGCGTCTTGATCTGTCTCTATTGATCTTAATGCCCAATATGTAAGCAGCTTCACCGAGGTCTTTCATTGAAAAACTCTTATTCAAGTATCCCTTTATGCTATCCAGAAATTCTATATCATTTCCGATTAGTAATATGTCATCTACATATAATATCAGAAATGCTACAGAGCTCCCACTCACTTTCTTGTAAATATAGGCTTCTCCAAAAGTCTGTACAAAACCAAATGATTTGATCACACTATCAAAGCGTTTATTCCAACTCCGAGAGGCTTGCACCAGTCCATAAATGGATTGCTGGAGCTTGCACACTTTGTTAGCTCCCTTTGGATCGACAAAACCTTCCGGCTGCATCATATACAACTCTTCTTCAAGAAATCCATTCAGGAATGCAGTTTTGACATCCATCTGCCAAATTTCATAATCATAAAATGCGGCAATTGCTAACATGATTCGGACAGACTTAAGCATCACTACGGGTGAGAAGGTCTCATCATAGTTAATCCCTTGAACTTCTTGAAAACCTTTTGCGACAAGTCGAGCTTTGTAGATAGTAACATTACCGTCAGCGTCAGTCTTCTTCTTAAAGATCCATTTATTCTCAATTTCTTGCTGATCATTGGGCAAGTCAACCAAAGTCCATACTTTGTTCTCATACATGGATCCCATCTCAGATTTCATGGCTTCAAGCCATTTTGCGGAATCTGGGCTCACCATCGCTTCTCCATAGTTCGTAGGTTCATCATGATCTAGTAGCATGACTTCCAGAACAAGATTACCATACCACTCTGGTGCGGATCTTACTCTGGTTGATCTACGAGGTTCAGTAGTATCTTGTTCTGAAGCTTCATGATCATCATCATTAGCTTCCTCACTAATTAGTGTAGATGTCACAGAAACTAGTTTCTGTGATGTACTACTTTCCAATAAGGGAGCATGTACAGTTACCTCATCAAGTTCTACTTTCCTCCCACTCACTTCTTTCAAGAGAAACTCCTTCTCTAGAAAGTTTCCGAATTTAGCAACAAAAGTTTTGCCTTCGGATCTGTGATAGAAGGTGTATCCAATAGTTTCCTTTGGATATCCTATGAAGACACATTTCTCCGATTTGGGTTCGAGCTTATCAGGTTGAAGCTTTTTCACATAAGCATCGCAACCCCAAACTTTCAGAAACGACAAATTTGGTTTCTTGCCAAACCATAGTTCATAAGGCATCGTCTCAACGGATTTTGATGGTGCCCTATTTAACGTGAATGCGGCCGTCTCTAGAGCATAACCCCAAAATGATAGCGGTAAATCAGTAAGAGACATCATAGATCGCACCATATCAAGTAAAGTACGATTACGACATTCGGACACACCATTACGCTGTGGTGTTCCAGGTGGCGTGAGTTGCGAAACTATTCCGCATTGTTTCAAATGTACACCAAACTCGTAACTCAAATATTCTCCTCCACGATCAGATCGTAGGAATTTTATTTTCTTGTTACGATGATTTTCCACTTCACTCTGAAATTCTTTGAACTTTTCAAACGTTTTAGACTTATGTTTCATTAAGTAGATATACCCATATCTGCTTAAGTCATCTGTGAAGGTGAGAAAATAACGATATCCGCCACGAGCCTCAACATTCATTGGACCACATACATCTGTATGTACGATTTCCAACAAATCTGTTGCTCTCTCCATAGTACCGGAGAACGGTGTTTTTGTCATCTTACCCATAAGGCATGGTTCGCAAGTACCAAGCGATTCATAATCAAGTGGTTCCGAAAGTCCATCAATATGGAGTTTCTTCGTGCGCTTTACATCGATATGACCCAAACGGCAGTGCCAAAAATAAGTTGCACTATCATTATCAACTCTGCATCTTTTGGCTTGAACATTATGAATATGTGTATCACTACTATCGAGATTTAATAAGAATAGACCACTCTTTAAGGGTGCATGACCATAAAAGATATTACTCATATAAATAGAACAACCATTATTCTCTGATTTAAATGAATAACCGTCTCGCATCAAACAAGATCCAGTTATAATGTTCATGCTTAACGCTGACACCAAATAACAATTATTTAGGTCTAATACTAATCCCGAAGGTAGATGTAGAGGTAGCGTGCCGACCGCGATCACATCGACTTTGGAACCATTTCCTACGCGCATCGTCACCTCGTCCTTAGCTAATCTTCGCTTAATCCATAGTCCCTGTTTCGAGTTGCAAATGTTAGCAACGGAACCAGTATCAAATACCCAAGTGCTACTGCGAGCATTAGTAAGGTACACATCAATAACATGTATATCACATATACCATTGTTCACCTTGCCATCCTTCTTATCCGCCAAATACTTGGGGCAGTTCCGCTTCCAGTGACCAGTCTGCTTGAAGTAGAAGCACTCAGTTTCTGCCTTAGGTCCAGGTTTGGGTTTCTTGTCTTGAGTAGCAACTTGCTTGCTATTCTTTTTGAAGTTCCGCTTCTTCTTCCCTTTTCCCTTTTTCTTGAAACTAGTGGTCTTGTTGACCATCAACACTTGATGCTCCTTCTTGATTTCTACCTCCGCAGCTTTTAGCATTGCGAAGAGCTCGGGAATAGTCTTATTCATCCCTTGCATATTATAGTTCATCACGAAGCTCTTGTTGCTTGGTGGCAGTGATTGGAGAATTCTATCAATGAATCAATCATCTGGAAGATTAACTCCCAATTGAATCAAGTGATTATTATACCCAGACATTTTGAGTATATGCTCACTGACAGAACTGTTCTCATCCATCTTGCAGCTATAGAACTTATTGGAGACTTCATATCTCTCAATCCGGGATTTGCTTGAAATATTAACTTCAACTCCTGGAACATCTCATATGCTCCATGACGTTCAAAACGTCGTTGAAGTACCGATTCTAAGCCGTAAAGCATGGCACACTGAACTATCGAGTAGTCATCAGCTTTGCTCTGCCAGACGTTCATATCATCTGGTGTTGCTCCAGCAGCAGGCCTGGCACCCAGCGGTGCTTCCAGGACGTAATTCTTTTGTGCAGCAATGAGGATAATCCTCAAGTTACGGACCCAGTCCGTGTAATTGCTACCATCATCTTTCAACTTTGCTTTCTCAAGGAACGCATTAAAATTCAACGGAACAACAGCACGGGCCATCTATCTACAATCAAACATAAACAAGCAAGATACTATCAGGTACTAAGTTCATGATAAATTTAGGTTCAATTAATCATATTACTAAAGAACTCCCACATAGATAGACATCCCTCTAATCCTCTAAGTGATTACGTGATCCAAATCAACTAAACCATGTCCGATCATCACGTGAGATGGAGTAGTTTCATTGGTGAACATCGCTATGTTGATCATATCTACTATATGATTCATGCTCGACCTTTCGGTCTCCGTGTTCCGAGGCCATATCTGTATATGCTTGGCTCGTCAAGTATAACCTGAGTATTCTGCGTGTGCAACTGTTTTGCACCCGTTGTATTTGAACGTAGAGCCTATCACACCCGATCATCACGTGGTGTCTCAGCACGAAGAACTTTCGCAACGGTGCATACTCAGGGAGAACACTTCTTGATAATTAGTGAGAGATCATCTTAAAATGCTACCGTCAATCAAAGCAAGATAAGATGCATAAAAGATAAACATCACATGCAATCAATATAAGTGATATGATATGGCCATCATCATCTTGTGCTTGTGATCTCCATCTTCGAAGCACCGTCGTGATCACCATCATCACCGGCGCGACACCTTGATCATCATCGTAGCATCGTTGTCGTCTCACCAATCTTATGCTTCCATGACTGTCGCTACCGCTTAGTGATAAAGTAAAGCATTACAGCGCAATTGCATTGCATATAATAAAGCGACAACCATATGGCTCCTGCCAGTTGCCGATAACTTGGTTACAAAACATGATCATCTCATACAATAAAATTTTAGCATCATGTCTTAACCATATCAGGTCACAACATGCCCTGCAAAAACAAGTTAGACGTCCTCTACTTTGTTGTTGCAAGTTTTACGTGGCTGCTATGGGCTTAAGCAAGAACCAATCTTACCTACGCATCAAAACCACAACGATAGTTTGTCAAGTTGGTGTTGTTTTAACCTTCGCAAGGACCGGGCGTAGCCACGCTTGGTTCAACTAAAGTTGGAGAAACTGTCACCCGCTAGCCACCTTTGTGCAAAGCACGTCGGGAGAACCGGTCTCGCGTAAGCGTATGCGTAATGTCGGTCCGGGCCGCTTCGTCCAACAATACCGCCGAACCAAAGTATGACATGCTGGTAAGCAGTATGACTTATATCGCCCACAACTCACTTGTGTTTTACTCATGCATATAACATCAACACATAAAACCTGGCTCTGATACCACTGTTGGGGAACATAGTAATTTCAAAAAAAATCCTACTCACATGCAAGATCATGGTTATGCATAGCAACGAGACGGGAGAGTGCGATCTACGTACCCTTGTAGACCGAAGCGGAAGCGTTAGCACAACATGGTTGATGTAGTCGTACGTCTTCACGGCCCGACCGATCAAGCACCGAAACTACGGCACCTCTGAGTTTTAGCACACGGTCAGCTCGATGACGATCCCCGAACTCCGATCCAGCAAAGTGTCGGGGAAGAGTTCCATCAGCACGACGGCGTGGTGACGATCTTGATGTACTACCGTCACACGGCTTCGCCTAAGCACCGCTACAATATTATCGAGGATTATGGTGGAAGGGGGCACCACACACGGCTAAGAATACGATCACGTGGATCAACTTGTGTGTCTAGGGGTGCCCCCTGCCCCCGTATATAAAGGAGCAAGGGGAGGAGGCTGGCCGGCCCTATGGCGCGCCAAGGAGGAGTCCTCCTCCTAGTAGGAGTGGGGAAGGAACTGGGGAGGGAGAAGGAAAGGGGGGCACCGCCCCCCTCTCCTAGTCCAATTTGGACCAGGGGGAGGAGGCTCGCGGCCCACCCTGGCTGCCCTTCTCTCTCTCCACTAAGGCCCATATGGCCCATTACTTCTCCCGGTAGAGTTCCGGTAACCCTCCGGCTCTCTAGTTTTCTCCGAAATCACCCGGAACACTTCCGGTGTCCGAATATAGCCGTCCAATATATCAATCTTTATGTCTCGGCCATTTTGAGACTCCTCGTTATGTCTGTGATCACATCCGGGATTCCGAACTAACTTTGGTACATCAAAACTCATAAACACATAATATAACTGTCATGAAACCTTAAGCGTGCGGACCCTACGGGTTCGAGAACAATGTAGACATGACCAAGACACGTCTCCGGTCAATAACCAATAGCGGAACCTGGATGCTCATATTGGCTCCTACATATTCTACGAAGATCTTTATCGGTCAGACCGCATAACAACATACGTTGTTCCATTTGTCATCTGTATGTTACTTGCCCGAGATTCGATCATCGGTATCTCAATACCTAATTCAATCTCGTTACCGGCAAGTCTCTTTACTCGTTTCGTAATACATCATCTCGCAACTAACTCATTAGTTGCAATGCTTGCAAGGCTTATGTGATGTGCATTACCGAGAGGGCCCAGAGATACCTCTCCGACAATCAGAGTGACAAATCCTAATCTCGAAATACGCCAACCCAACATGTACCTTTGGAGACACCTGTAGAGCTCCTTTATAATCACCCAGTTACGTTGTGACGTTTGGTAGCACACAAAGTGTTCCTCCGGCAAACGGGAGTTGCATAATCTCATAGTCATAGGAACATGTACAAGTCATGAAGAAAGCAATAACAACACACTAAACGGTCGGGTGCTAAGCTAATGGAATGGGTCATGTCGATCACATCATTCTCCTAATAATGTGATCCCGTTAATCAAATGACAACACATGTCTATGGTTAGGAAACCTAACCATCTTTGACTAATGAGCTAATCAAGTAGAGACATACTAGTGACGTTTAGTTTGTCTATGTATTCACACAAGTATTATGTTTCCGGATAATACAATTCTAGCATGAATAATAAACATTTATCATGATATAAGGAAATAAAATAATAACATTATTATTGTCTCTAGGGCATATTTCCTTCAAAAGCATCGCTCAAGCTTGGGGAGCCTTAAATCAATGTTATATTCATGCCCCAATCATGATCTCTCAAGAGAAATGATTATTCAAAAAATTTATGCTTGGCTTTCTGATAACAATCGCACCATGCTTGATACTTCTTGTGCTGGCTCTTTTATGATGAAGACTATTGAATTCAAATGGGATTTATTGGAAAGAATTAAACGTAACTCTGAAGATTGGGACCTCGGCAATGGTAAGGATTCAGGTATGACACCTAGTTTTGATTGTGTTAAATCTTTCATGGACACCGATATTTTTTGTAAATTTAGCACTAAATATGGGGTTGACTCTGAGATAGTAGCTTCTTTCTATGAATCTTTTGCTACCTAAGTTGATCTTCCCAAGGAGAAGTGGTTTAAATATCATCATCCCATAGAAGTAAAAGTAGCTGCACTATTAAAGTTGAAGAAAAGACTATCACTTATAATGATCGTATTGTTCCTACTTCTTATGTTGAGAAACCACCTTTCCCTGTTAGGATAAAGGATCATGCTAAAGCTTCAACTATGGTTCGTAAAAGCAATATTAAAACATATACACCTCCTGAGCAAGTTAAAGTTGAACCTAATATTGCTATTGTTAAAGATCTCTTGTCTGATAATATTGATGGGCATGTTATTTATTTCTGTGATGAAACTGCTAGAATTGCTAAACCCCATGATAAAGATGAACCTAGAACTGTGGTAGGCATGCCTGTTCTTTCTGTTAAAATAGGAGATCATTGTTATCATGGCTTATGTGATATGGGTGCCAGTGCTAGCGCAATACCTCATTCCTTATACAAAGAAATTATGCATGAGATTGCACCTGCTGAAATAGAAGATATTGATGTCACAATTAAACTTGCCAATAGAGATACTATTTCACCAATGGGAATTATTATAGATGTTGAAGTCTTGTGTGGGAAAACTAAATATCCTGCTGATTTTCTTGTTCTTGGTTCCCCACAAGATAGCTTTTGTCCCATTATATTTGGTAGACCCTTCTTAAATACTGTTAATGCTACTATAGATTGCAAAAGAGATGTTGTTACTGTCGGTTTAGATGATATGACTCATGAATTTAATTTCTCTAAATTTAGTAGACAGCACCGTGAAGAAGAATTACCTAGTAAGGATGAAATTATTGGTCTTGCTTCTATTGCCGTACCTCCTAGTGATCCTTTAGAACAATATTTGATAGACCATGAAATTGATATGTTTATGAACGAAAGAAGGGAACTAGATGAAGTATTCTTTAAACAGGACCCTATTCTGAAAAACAATTTACTTGTTGAAATCCTACGGGATCCTCCACCACCCAAGGGTGATCCCGTGTTTGAGCTTAAACCATTACCTGATACTCTTAAATATGTTTATCTTGATGAGAAAAAGATATATCATGTTATTATTAGTGCTAACCTTTCAGAGCATGAAGAAGAGAGATTATTGAAAACTCTGAAGAAGCACCATGCTGCTATTGCGTATACTCATGATGATCTTAAGGGCATTAGTCCCACTCTATGTCAACATAAAATTAATTTGGAAGAAGATGCTAAGCCAGTTCGTGATCATCAACGCCGGCTGAATCCTAAAATGAAAGAAGTGGTAAGAAAGGAGATACTAAAGCTCCTTGAGGCATGTATAATTTATCCCGTTGCTGATAGTCAATGGGTAAGCCCTGCCATTGTTTCCCTAAGAAGGGAGGTATTACTGTTGTTCCTAACGATAAAGATGAATTGATTCCTCAAAGAATTATAACAGGTTATAGGATGGTAATTGATTTCCGCAAATTAAATAAGGCTACTAAAAAGATCATTACCCCTTACCTTTTATCGATCAAATGCTAGAAAGATTGTCCAAACATCCACATTTTTGCTTTCTAGATGGTTATTCTGGTTTCTCTGAAATACCTGTGTCAGCCAAAGATCAATCAAAGACTACTTTTACATGCCCTTTTGGTACTTTTTCTTATAGACGTATGCCTTTTGGTTTATGTAATGCACCTGCTACCTTTCAAAGATGCATGATGGCTATATTCTCTGACTTTCGTGAAAAGATTTGTGAGGTTTTCATGGATGACTTTTCCGTCTATGGATCTTCTTTTGATGATTGCTTGAGCAACCTTGATCGAGTTTTGCAGAGATGTGAAGAAACTAATCTTGTCTTGAATTGGGAAAAGTGCCACTTTATGGTTAATGAAGGAATTGTCTTGGGGCATAAAGTTTCTGAAAGAGGTATTGAAGTTGATAAAGCCAAGGTTGATGCTATTGAAAAGATGCCATGCCCCAAGGACATCAAAGGTATAAGAAGTTTCCTGGGTCATGCCAGTATTTATAGGAGGTTCATTAACGACTTCCGGCTTCAGTGCTGGGCCTCCTCTCTGGAACCCGATCTACGATCAGGAGAGCTAAGGTACCTTTCCTCCTGTCCCCACCTTAGTTATGTGCTCCTCTACTCTATTCTGAACTTCTGATGTACTATACGTGTTGGCTTGTTGCTGCCATATGCTCTACATGATTTAAACCTTGTGCTAGTGGCCTCACCATATGGTATTTTGATCTCTTCTCAGTAAACTATTGCCTTGTCTTCATTGCATGCTATTATTTTATTGTTTATATGTATACTTGCCGTATCGCCATATTGGTGTTTCCAAAAATTACCGAATTCTGTGTCCATGTATCTATATCGCCGTGTTGGTGTCCCGCTATCGGTGCTTCATAGGTCCGCTATTGGTGTTCTGTTTGTTTTGTCTGATAGAGTAGATGATTCAACTCTGGAGGTTTTAGTCCAGTTTCCAAAATGGTGAATCTAGTGCTCACTGTTGGAGTCATGCAGAAATTATGAGATACAGCCTCGTTAGATTTTCTGAATTAATAGTATAAATTTGTTTGACTGATGCACCTTGATTGCACCGCAGGTACATGGAGATGCAGATATGGCTTCTTGGGTGTTGGCTCCCCCATTTTGTGTGCCCGTGGAAATTGGCCCTCAATGTTACAATGTTACATGCACCAGTGAATGCAGTGATGTTGATTTGTTGAACTTTATCTGATTCTGGCAAATGAATGTTGAATGTTAAAATGTATCTACCTGCTAGTGCTACTTTCCTTTTCCTTTCCTTTGGGATATGGTAACTGAAAGAAGAGTGTAAGCTCTAGTTTCTGTTGCTGTGAAAGCAGATCAACTTCTGCGTGCCACCCTAGAAGACGGTGTCCGTCCCTGTTTGTTGTGCTGTTAGGCAATGCTTGTTTTTCTGCTGCAAATCATTGGCATGCTGTTAGAGGCCACGTATGCTTCTATCCTTCAAAATGTTGGTGCACTATTATTGGACTTGTTTCTATGGTGCAAATTGTTGCTGTATTATCAGGCAATGTCTATCTTTCTATCTGTCATTTGTTTGTTGTCATCTGAGAAAAAAGTTCCATCCCTCAGGGAAGATTCATCTGTTTGAATTGCTTAACCCTACGCCGCGCTTCTGGATGCTTGAAGCCCGTGTTCAAAGCCTCTGTATTTATGAACTGCCAAAGGGACCTGCCTTGTTCTTCCTCAGATCGCCAGCATTGGTGGTGGCCTGAAGTGCAAATTTGGAGGTGGCGACAATGGTGTGCGCGAGATAGCCCATACAGGTTATCACAAGACACAATCATCGAGTTGAGGTTGTGCGCTAGCCGGCCGGTGGTGAGCTCTAACTTCTCCATCAAACGTCGCTGTTGCACTACTTGACTGGTGCCGCCTTAAACACGTGCTGGTTGTCAACATAGGGCCTTTACGATACCTAGACCATTTTTAGGCCATTTGCATCTATGGCTTAATTGGGCTTGGTTGAGTGGATAGAGGCTTTGGGTCATGTCCTACAAGTAGTTTGGTTTCTTGCACTGTGTTGTAGAATTGTTTTGTCTGCTGTTTGTATGCTTGCATGTGTGGTTTAGAGGTGACCAGATGCAAGCCACACTTTTGGTTGTGTGCAACGTGTTGTTTTGCTCACCTCTTTAAAAATCGGTGAAATTACCACTACAATGCACCACACTTCAAAAGCATGGTACAATAACACACAAACATGAAACATGCACACAGTTAGCACAACAATACCTACATTGCCACTTATACCACTTTATCAGTTCAACGTACATGAGTTTAAAAACAGCAGGGGCATCTCATGCCCTACACAACATCAGAGTGTTGTACTCCTACACAACATCAGAGTGTTGTACCCTGATCAGAATATGGACATTTTTAATAGCAAAACATAAAGAACAGACTTCAAGCCACTACTAATTAAATTGAGAACATCATATGGCCTAGGCCAGGTCAGGGGCACTTGACACATGCTTATGGCATCTGTAGCAGCAGATGGTGGAGTTCTTCGTGTTGAAGATCTAGATCTTCAGGCCTAGGTTGGAGAGTTGGGCTTGATTTTGTGCTTCTGAGAAAAGTACTGCCATCTCCGCCCCAACACGAGCTCGTCGTTGAACCTACACGAAGAACTCGCACCACTTGCTGGCAGGGAGCTTGACAATGCATGAAAGGTCGATGTACATCCACCTTCACATTGTCGGATGAAAAAGACCTGGGGACGAGAGCATGGCTTGATCTTCAGCGTCCCAGATCTGCCGCTTCTACAGCTCATGCCAAGTATTCGGCAGATAGCCAATATTGGGCAGAGGTTTCGCTGCCTTCTCCCTCGTCCCTAGCAAGTCGATCCTTGCTAGCCACCAGTTCTCGGGCATGAAGACCTCGGCGCCTTCGCGCCATCCACGACCTAACCCCACCACTAACTCAATCCCACTCGGTCTTTATCACCTTGTTAGTTCAGAAGACAATGGTGAGTAACACCGTTGTAGCGCACAACTAAGCATTAATGAGAGCAATGCCTAATGTACGGTCCATGCACTGATCATAGCAATGGACATCACCTTTGATCAGTGCATTGATCACAGTCATGCGTTGCCTTTGTCAACGCACTAATCAGAGCAATATCCATTGCTATGATCAATGCACTAACCAAGGCTATGTGCATGGCTATGATCAGTTCAGTAAGCATAGCACTGGGCATTGCCATGTTAGTGCACTAATCATAGAAATATGCATTGCCTTGATTAGTGCACTAATCATCGCAATGGTCATTGCCTTGATCAGTGTTATGATCAGTGGGCAAGAAAACACAGTAAACACATTTAGCAAGCATAGCATTCCTAGTAACCATGCAAACATAGCAAGCACAATGGGCAAGCTACCATTCCTAGTAATACTAACATTGGCACGGACACATTTAGCGGGAACACATATATAGCAAGCACATTCAGCATGAACAAGTTTCTAGGCTAGCATTCGTGTTAATCGAAATATTGTCACAGACACATTATAAGCACATAGCACAAATAAATTATAAGCGCGTAACACGGTTCAAACCAATTCGACCTGAATCGAACTCAATTGACTTGAACCGAATTGAATTCAATCTAATCAATTCAGATCGAAGCAACTCCCCCAAAAAACCTAAACGCCCCAAAATTTGAATATGTAGATAAGAGATTTACTTATCACATTCATCGAGGGTGTCGCCGAAGGTGGAGGTGGAGCAAACCACGCGTGGAGGTGGAGCAGACAGCGCCAGACCAAACCTTGATGGGAATAATGGTCCAACCCACCTCATACGTGCCGACAACTGAAGCTGATAACCGCGCCATTGCCGCAACCCTCGTTACCATGCTACATCTACATTTTCGAGTAGATGATTTTTCATATAAAAAACTTTTTAATCTGGGTTCGTATGCAAAAGTTATGTCCATTCTACAAATTTCCCGGACGTTATTTTCTTCCCAAAACATAAAAAGTGGTCGCGTGCTTGTTAGATGTTTCCGGCACACACCCTTTCGAGCCGTCCGATCCGATGCGGGTGTGCGCATCAGCCCGCAGGAGCCACCTGGTCGGGACTTGGAGCAGCACGAGCCCTCATCTGTCGCTTACCTGGTCAGCACCCCAAGACACATCGGCACGCGTCGAGCCGTGCAAAGACGACCGCTCTTTCCCACTCCTCCTCTCTCTCTCTCTCTGTTGGATGTGAGACACGGAAATCCCCCGCTCCTCCCACCCAAATCTCACCGACCAGTGGCGATAAAGGAAGGGTGCGTCGGCGGGGGAATCGCCGCCGTGACTGGGCGGGGTTGTCCAGGTGGAGGCCATGTCGCGGACCACGGCAGCGGAGCAGGCCATGTCCGGGAACCGGATCGACTGGCGCCGGGCGCCATCCCTGTCGGCGGCGCACACGTCGCCGCTCCAGCACCCGCGGCAGTAGAAGTGGGCGCACCCAGCAGACCTCATCTCGCCAGGGGTGTCCATGTCGAAGCAGATGTACCGGCTGAGGAGCGCATCGTTGACGGCCACAAAAACGGCGATGCCGTCTGCGGGAAGGCCGACAGCGTCGCAGACGCGCTGTTCGTCCCAGCACCACCGCTCCTAGGTGCCCTGGGCGCTCCATCTGAATCCCCGGAGCACGACAGCGTCTTGGACGACATGAGGTACACAGTGACGTAGTACAGAGCGAGTCTAATTAATGACTAAACTTAGCGATTATTCAGAAAAGAATGCTCAAGATGATGCCACGTTCATGCTATTTGTTGCATACACATATGCTTTTCGCTGCACTGGTGGAAGGGGAGGGACTCAATCTACTCTTTTTTTTCTTCAGGCAAAATTTTCAGTGCAAGCGGGCAAATTGTAACCACCACTTAGGCAATTTTCAGGAAAATACTGGCTTGTGATTGATTGTACAACTGAACTGGGCTGCAGTTGCTCTAGATCGAGAATTGCTGTGGCCTGCGTCGTAGGGTGATTTCTCACCCCGTGTCAAGCCTGAGATGCATCGCTGAATCATATCCTGCCTGCAGGTCCTTTGGGTGGGTGTGTACAACAGGGTCAGCAGCAATTCGGTCTTTAGTTTCGTCCGTCATGTTGGCTTTAGGCTTGTAGCCTAGTAGTGTTGTAGATATCTGAATAACTTGGTGGCTTCTTACGAGGGAGGAGGACATGAATGGATGTTGGCTACCGGCCAGCCGATGCAGCAGGAAAGGAAAGTGTAGGCAGAGGTTGCACAACATGCAGTTTGCCAATGAAGAAGCAACGGATTTTCACTAGTACTTCCCGGACGGTCATCCATCCTACCACTCCCCCAGCCTGAGCACGCTTAACTTTCTGGTTCTATTCTCCCTCGTTTCCAAGTCTGCACTCGTTGTTTTCCTGACAATAGTAAGATGTCAATCCTATTAACCCTCAGGAGTTTAGCTTGAGCATGAAGTCATACATTTCACTGTTTGAGCTTGAAACTATTGTTCTAAAAAACAATAATTTTTTAGTAACACTAATATTTCTTGAATAAGTAGTTTGACCATTGTTTGACCACAGTTTGACCATAGTTTGACCAGATTTGACCAAAATTCAAAAAAACTAAAATAATTATTTAATAACACTAATATTCTTGAATAATTATTTAGTAACACTAATACTTCTTGAATAAGTAGTTTGACCATAGTTTGACCAGATTTAATGAAAATTTAAAAAAACTGAAATTTGAGCATAACTTTTTTTCCTTTTGTAATTTGAGGATTGTACAAATTTGCAAACAGGCCGTAGGCCGTCTCCATCGGATGTAACTTTTCGAGTAGATGATTTTTCATATAAAAAACTTTTTAATCCGGGTTCGTATGCAAAAGTTATGCCCATTCTACAAACTTCCCGGACGTTATTTTCTTCCCAAAACCTAAAAAGTGGTCGCGTGCTTGTTAGACGTTTCCGGCACACACCCTTTCGAGCCGTACAATCCGATGCGGGTGTGCGCATCAGCCCGCAGGAGCCACCTGGTCGGGACGTGGAGCAGCACGAGCCCTCATCTGTCGCTTACCTGGTCGGGACCCCACAACACATCGGCACGCGTCGAGCCGCGCAAAGACGACCGCTCTTTCCCACTCCTCCTCTCTCTCTCTCTCTCTGTTGGATGTGAGACACGGAAATCCCCCGCTCCTCCCAACAAATCTCACTGACCAGTGGCGATAAAGGAAGGGCGCGCCGGCGGGGGAATCGCCGCCGTGACTGGGCGGGGTTGTCCAGGTGGAGGCCATGTTGCGGACCACGGCAGCGGAGCAGGCCATGTCCGGGCACCGGATCGACAGGCGCCGGGCGCCATCCCCGTCGGCGGCGCACACGTCGCTGCTCCAGCACCCGCGGCAGTAGAAGTGGGCGCACCCAGCAGACCTCATCTCGCCAGGGGTGTCCACGTTGAAGCAAATGTACCGGCTGAGGAGCGCATCGCTGACGGCCACAAAGACGAGGATGCCATCTGCGGGAAGGCCGACAGCGTCGCAGAAGTGCTGCTCGTCCCAGCACCACCGCTCCCAGGCGCCCTGGGCGCTCCCTCTGAATCCCCGGAGCATGGCGGCGTCTTGGACGACATGAGGTACACAGTGACGTAGTACAGAGCGAGTCTAATTAATGACTAAACTTAGCGATTATTCAGAAAAGAATGCTCAAGATGATGCCACGTTCATGCTATTTGCTGCATACACATATGCTTTTCGCTGCACTGGTGGGAGGGGAGGGACTCAATCTACACTTTTTTTTCTTCAGGCAAAATTTTCAATGCAAGCGGGCAAATTGTAACCACCACTTAGGCAATTTTCAGGAAAATACTGGCTTGTGATTGATTGTACAACTGAACTGGGCTGCAGTTGCTCTAGATCGAGAATTGCTAGGGCCTGCGTCGTAGGGTGATTGCTCACCCCGTGTCAAGCCTGAGATGCATCGCTGAATCATATCCTGCCTGCTGGTCCTTTGGGTGGGTGTGTACAACAGGGTCAGCAGCAATTTGGTCTTCAGTTTCATCTGTCATGTTGGCTTTAGGCTTGTAGCCCAGTAGTGTTGTAGATATCTGAATAACTTGGTGGCTTCTTACGAGGGAGGAGGACATGAATGGATGTTGGCTACCGGCCAGCCGATGCAACAGGAAAGGAAAGTGTAGGCAGAGGTTGCACAACATGCAGTTTGCCGATGAAGAATCAACGGATTTTCACTAGTACTTCCCGGACGGTCACCCATCGTCCCACTCCCCCAGCCGTAGCTTGCTTAACTTTCGGGTTCTATTCTCCCTCGTTTCCAAGTCTGCACTCGTTGTTTTCCTGACAATAGTTAGATGTCAATCCTATTAACCCTCAGGAGTTTAGCTTGAGCATGAAGTCACACATTTCACTGTTTGAGTTTGAAACTATTGTTCTAAATTTTTAGTAACACTAATATTTCTTGAATAACTAGTTTGACCACAGTTTGACCATAGTTTGACCAGATTTGACCAAAATTCAAAAAAACTAAAATAATTATTTAATAACACTAATATTCTTGAATAATTATTTAGTAACACTAATACTTCTTGAATAAGTAGTTTGACCATAGTTTGACCAGATTTAATGAAAATTTAAAAAAACTGAAATTTGAGCATAACTTTTTTTCCTTTTTTAATTTGAGGATTGTACAAATTTGCAAACAGGCCGTAGGCCGTCTCCATCGGATGTAACTTTTCGAGTAGATGATTTTTCATATAAAAAACTTTTTAATCCGAGTTCGTATGCAAAAGTTATGCCCATTCTACAAACTTCCCGGAACGTAATTTTCTTCCCAAAACCTAAAAAGTGGTCGCGTGCTTGTTAGACGTTTCTGGCATACTCCCTTTCGAGCCGTCCGATCCGATGTGGGTGTGCGCATCAGCCCGCAGGAGCCACCTGGTCGGGACGTGGAGCAGCACGAGCCCTCATCTGTCGCTTACCTGGTCGGGACCCCACGACACATCGGCACGCATCGAGCCGCGCAAAGACGACCGCTCTTTCCCACTCCTCTCTCTCTCTCTCTGTTGGATGTGAGACACGGAAATCCCCAGCTCCTCCCACCCAACTCTCACCGACCAGTGGCGATAAAGGAAGGGCGCGCCGGCGGGGGAATCGCCGCCGTGACTGGGCAGGGTTGTCCAGGTGGAGGCCATGTCGCGGACCACGGCATTGGAGCAGGCCATGTCCGGGCACCGGATCGACAGGCGCCGGGCGCCATCCCCGTCGGCGGCGCACACGTCGCCACTCCAGCACCCGCGGCAGTAGAAGTGGGCGCACCCAGCAGACCTCATCTCGCCAGGGGTGTCCACATCGAAGCAGATGTACCGGCTGAGGAGCGCATCGTTGACGGCCACAAAGACGGCGATGCCGTCTGCGGGAAGGCCGACAGCGTCGCAGACGTGCTGCTCGTCCCAGCACCACCGCTCCTAGGCGCCCTGGGCGCTCCATCTGAATCCCCGGAGCACGGCGGCGTCTTGGACGGCATGAGGTACACAGTGATGTATTACAGAGCGAGTCTAATTAATGACTAAACTTAGCGATTATTCAGAAAAGAATGCTCAAGATGATGCCACGTTCATGCTATTTTCTACATACACATATGCTTTTCATTGCACTGGTGGGAGGGGAGGGATCCAATCTACTCTCTTTTTTTCTTCAGGCAAAATTTTCAGTGCAAGCGGGCAAATTGTAACCACCACTTAGGCAATTTTTAGGAAAATACTGATTTGTGATTGATTGTACAACTGAACTGGGCTACAGTTGCTCTAGATCGAGAATTGCTAGGGCCTGCGTCGTAGGATGATTGCTCACCCCGTGTCAAGCCTGAGATGCATAGCTGAATCATATCCTGCCTGGTGGTCCTTTGGGTGGGTGTGTACAACAGGGTCAGCAGCAATTTGGTCTTCAGTTTCGTCCGTCATGTTGGCTTTAGGCTTGTAGCCCAGTAGTGTTGTAGATATCTGAATAACTTGGTGGCTTCTTACGAGGGAGGAGGACATGAATGGATGTTGGCTACCGGCTAGCCGATGCAGCAGGAAAGGAAAGTGTAGGCAGAGGTTGCACAACATGCAGTTTGCCGATGAAGAAGCAACGGATTTTCACTAGTACTTCCCGGACGGTCACCCATCGTCCCACTCCCCCAGCCATAGCTTGCTTAACTTTCGGGTTCTATTCTCCCTCGTTTCCAAGTCTGCACTCGTTGTTTTCCTGACAATAGTTAGATGTCAATCCTATTAACCCTCAGGAGTTTAGCTTGAGCATGAAGTCACACATTTCACTGTTTGAGTTTGAAACTATTGTTCTAAATTTTTAGTAACACTAATATTTCTTGAATAAGTAGTTTGACCACAGTTTGACCATAGTTTGACCAGATTTGACCAAAATTCAAAAAAACTAAAATAATTATTTAATAACACTAATATTCTTGAATAATTATTTAGTAACACTAATACTTCTTGAATAAGTAGTTTGACCATAGTTTGACCAGATTTAATGAAAATTTAAAAAAACTGAAATTTGAGCATAACTTTTTTTCCTTTTGGAATTTGAGGATTCTACAAATTTGCAAACAGACCGTAGGCAGTCTCCATCGGATGTAACTTTTTGAGTAGATGATTTTTCATATAAAAACTTTTTAATCTGAATTCGTATGCAAAAGTTATGCCCATTCTACAAATTCCAGAGAGATTTTGTAAATAAAGTCGAAATTCATATTTGTAAATTTTCCCAACAACTAGACCACATATCATATGGGAAACTTATTTTATTTTTTTGACCTTTCCATCATTTTCTTTTGTTTTTTATAAAACTGAAAAGGCGGTCCACGGGGGGGGGGGGGGGGGGGGGTTTGAAAATGGGACCTTTAGTATCGGTTCGTGCCATGAACCAGTACTAATGCCTCAAAGCCCATTAGTCCCGGTTGGTGGCACCAACCGGGACTAAAGGTCTAACCTTTAGTACCGGTTGGTGCCACCAACCGGGACTAATGGGCATCGCACCCTTTAGTCCCGGTTCGTGGCACGAACCGGGACTAAAGGGCCCAGGTGAACCGAGACTAATGCCTTAGCCGCATGAACCGGGATAAATGCACCCATTGATCCCGGTTCTGTACTGAACCAGGACTAATGGGCTTACCCGGCCTGGACCAAAGCCCCCTTTTCTACTAGTGTGTGTGGTCCGTTTTTTTTTGAAAAGGGTGTCTATTTTCCACCATTGTTGTGTCTCTGTTCTACCTGAGATTTCTTGTGCTATGTAATATGTGTTCACTTAGGCAAAACTAACGGGCAATATTTTTTCATAACATGCTATGGGAGATGGTTTTGTGTCCCTTTGCAGCACAAGGATAATGCCCTACAATCTATAACCTTTTTGTGCATTGAGTTCTAGGGGGAAAATATGCCTTCTTCTAGTCAATGATTTCTACAGTAATTTGCCTAATAATATAAAAAATTCCTATCTTGAAATCGACCCCCTAAGCATGTGTTTTTCTACTCAAATCTACGATTCTATGCGATAGAGGCCGGATAGGGAGGTTGAAGAGGGGTGTGCAGGATCCCGGGTTTTGGGGTGAATCGATGATTTTCAGTGCGACAGTGGTTTCCGACTTAGGGATGCGGGGGTTGGAACCGTCAATGATTTGTGTTGAAAGTGTCTAAGAACTTTCCCAACGCATGATAGTTAGTTACTAGAGATGCTGACATGAGTTGCCCAAAGATCCTCTCTCCAGAGCAATGGGTTTTATTTTGCCCAAAACATGCCCAAGGTATGATACTCCCTCCATAAAGAAATATAAGAGCGTTTAGATCACTATACTTTAGTGATCTAAACACTCTTATATTTTCTTACAGAGGGAGTATTTAGTTGCTACACAGGCTGGCACGAGTTATCCAAAGGGATTTTTAGCAGCAAATTGATTTAATTTGCACAACATTTGCTATTTCCAATAGGATAAGTTGTCTACATATAAATAGTAGTTGCCTAAATCACCTAAGTTTCGTACATATGCTTTCATAGATATTCTTGCCTAAAAATGTTTGTTTTGTTTGCAGGGCCTCACTAAATTCTAAAACAATGTGAAAGCAACGTTTTCGAGGTTTTATGCACACGCCCAAGCAAGAAGCTTCAACATCACTTCCAGGTAAGCTTCGCACAAAGCTATCCAATTTTATTTTATTTTGTTTCAGCAAAAAAGGAGGAGTCGCCTCAAACTTATATGCATTTTGCCTACATCCCAGCATGACTTGCTGTTTTATTTTTCCTCTGCAAGCAAGAAGCTTTGCCAATCACTTTCACATAAACTTTACACATCCCCAATATTTCCAACTAGTTTTTTCTGCCTCCCCAGTAGCTGGCTGTTAGCTTTTGTTGTTCCAGCAAATGAAGAGAGTTTCCTAAAACTTATATGCAAATTGCCTACATCACAACAGGAGTTGCTTTCTGGCCCCGTTTATTCGCAAGCAAAAATGTTTCACCAGTAACTCCTAGGTAAACTTCGCACAACCCCAGAGCTTTCCAACATGTGTTTTGATGCGTCCCCAGTAGGTGGTTTTTCGCTTCTTTGTTCAGCAAAAAAGGGAGTTGCCTAAAACTTATATGCAAATTGCCTACATTACAGGAAAACTTGCTTTTGATTTACCCTTCTCCTTTTTTGACAACAAACTAATAAGCTGCCTGCATAAATAGGTTTTAACTCACAAAATTTGCGTACACCGCAAGCACAACTTGAGCCTTTTTGTTTCTACGTAGCTATTGATCCCGAGGACGATAGCTAGGGAGAGTCGATGGCGACGTCTACCTCAAAGTCAACATTATCTTGGCGAAGTTTGAGAGGGGTGTGGGTGGGAAGTTGTGAGGCAGAGGCTACGAGTTGCCAGATCTACGGGCGTGAGTTGCCAGATGTGTGGTACGAGTTGCCAGATCTGCGGTTTTTTGAGCTTGGCACTAGTGTGGTTCCCCTCTTTTTTCACAAAACTTGCATAACATTGATAAGTAGTTGCTTGTTTTTGCCTTTTGACTTGCCTAATGGTTTTCCCAGTTGTCGCCATTTGGTCGTGTGGCCGTAGTGCAAGTTTTCGTGGGAGTTGCGATGTGGTAGTGGCAATTTTCAAAGCCTGAACTCCCACAATGCGCCCGCTAGCGGAGGTGGGTAGCAAGCGACGGGCGGGAGGAGAGGGGGTGAGTTTATGTTGTGGATATGGTGAGGATGATAGGCATGGAGAGTTTGACGTGATGGTTTTGGGCTTAATGTTGATAGGCCTTTTCCTAGAAGTAGACAACATGCACTAGTTGCTCGTAGCTTTCGTTACTAGCCAACGTGTCCAAACTTTGCTTACTCAGAGTACCAAAAACTCGCACACACTAATTCATTGATCGAGATTTTGAACTAAGCATTTGGTACACTTAATAAGGGAGCCGAACAATGTGTAGCTATTTTTTATCCAGAGTGGAGATTGAGCCTTTTTGTGTCTGGGTGGAACACTTCAGATAATGAACAATCCTAAACTTGCCTAATGTTTGTTACTCAGTTGCCTGGTATGGTTCAAAATTTGCTTTTAATGGTTTTGTTAATTTGGTGGCTTTGAGTTTTGCCAAAACTTGACCAACACTATATAGGTAGTTGCCTCAATTAACACATGAACTTTGCTCATGTGTTATTTTCCTTCACATTTCAAGAGCTTGCTAATTCTTTTTAGTTAGTGTCCTGGAAATTTCATACAAGCCACCTGAATATGCATTTTCGATGATGTCCTTATCCATGTTTTTTAGTGGGGAAAATGGCTGGGACGAGCAAAAAATGCAATTGGCAACAACAACTTGCGGCCGCTCATGACCATGATTCATCTCCTGACCATGATTCATCTACTACCATTGAAGAGCAACAAACAGGGGGAGGAATACGGCAAGCTGCGTTTAAGCTCTTTTCCCCTTTGTTTAAACATCAATATGCTTTTTTCTCAGGCACCTCGCACACATATATCGAACTTAACAAACACAAACACACACATAATCACTTGGACTAAAAACTAGGGGTTAGGCAATTCCACACTACTAGACCAGTCAATTGACACATAGAACAAGCAAGTTAAACACATTAGATCACATACAAATATTAGGGACAGACCTAGGAGGTAGGGGGTTGTGTGTCAGGGAAATCACGCATGCAGAACATGCATGTCACATTCAAATGTCAAGCAAATCACATACTCAACACCAGCCAGTCACATTCCAATGTCAAACAAGTCACATGCTCAACACTAACGGCAGGTAAGCTCTCTTTCTTTTCCCCTTTTCAAGCACCCACATGGTCTGTTTGACATTTTGAGTAGGACTTTCTTGACATTTGAATGTGACTTACCGGTGTTAAGTGTATGACTTGCTTGTTGTTTTTAGGCAAACTGTGATTTTGCATGTTTCTGAATGTGTGATATTCCTGACACACAACCCCCTCCGCCACACTTGAAATTTGTTTAGGCAAATTATTTCTAAGTTTTCCAAATAAACCAACCTTTATAACTTGTGTGTTTCATTGCCCACATTTTCTCCAAATGTACACAAGGCTTTTTTGTCTACCCCTAGCAAGTCAAGAGTACATTACATAGTGCATTGCAGCTAGTGATGAGTACGACTTGCCTGACATTTGGCTCTGACTTGCTAGTGTTAATTACGTGACTTGCTTGCTATTTTAGGCAAACTGTGACTTGCCTGTTCTGCATGTGTGATTTACCTGGCACACAAACTTTAGCCCCTCCCTTATTTGAGGTTTGTTTAGGCAAATTATTTCTATGTTTTCAAACAACAAATCTGTAACTTGTGTGTTTTAATGTCCACAATATTAAAAATACAGTTTTCGCATGTTTTCTATTACTAGTAAGAGTGCACGTGCAACGCACATCTCCACCAATACACACATAAAATTCGTTTGAGTATAAAGTTTAAATTTGTATTCTATAAATTCTAGACAACAAAACAAGGCATGACAAATATTAAATCGATGCACAACAATATGCATTTTTAACATCAACTCGTAAATGATTCAGGAACATAATATCAGATGAACATAAATATAGTGAGTAATCATGCATGCAGGCCATGTCTCAAATGATTTATACAATAAATCAAACATAGAAGACCTTACAAATTTTATGGTAAAAGAACCAAGAGTAGACACTGAAGTGTTGCAATGCAACCTAAGGAAAACCCGATACATCTTTTGTCTAGCAGGTCTGGTTCTTAATTAAGCGGTGGTTGTTCGACACAATCCACATAAACTACAGCCATGCTGTTACGCACCTGCACCCACCTACTTAAAAATATTGGTACATGATATGACATGTCTGCCTGCCAGTGATGATGAGAAAATGTATGCCAAGAATTAACAAATGCCGTGAATATGCTTTTTCCCAAACACAAGTGCTACCACGCATACCTATGTTATATTATAAAGGTCCATATTCAAGAAATAAAAATAAAAAACAAACGCTAAACTGAGAGAGACGGACCAAGAAACCACACAATGGTGACAAAGAAACAGCAGTGATGCAGGGTGTGCGAAATAAAATATCATCTCATGCCGCAGGGCGCAACAGCGCATGCATGTGCTGTCACTTCAATGAACAAGCCCATGGACCGCAATACCTTTTCAAGCCTATTCCTGCCATGCCTCTCTCCTCCTGTCGCTATCTGTCTCCTAAAGAAAGCCTGCTAATCGCCTGGTTACTGTACAAGCGTCTGCACTGCAGAATTCTCTAGCACGAATCTTGAACACTGCGGACCGACGGGATAACCGGGTGTCGAGGCACCCGGGTGTCGTCACACCTTTTCGTTTTCATGTTCAAAGTTGCTTCTTTGACTGTACTGTTGATAATCTGGTTCAACATAAGCAGTGGCACAACTTCAGAAGTCAAATTTCAAGAATCTTTATTCAAGAGGTCAAATGAGTTAAAAATATCATGAGTAACAAACATTCATCCTGGTGCTATTGTTATAAATAAATGTGCATTTATAGAAAATACGTGAATGAGAGGTATCTTTTTTCAATAATTTCTTGTTAGGACAGAAAACTATTAGTACCTTTGCTCAATCCCTCAAGTAGTAGAAAGGATCACTGCTTATTGTGAACGTGAACTCCTGACCAGTTTTCAATGAGGCAAATCTTGAATACTAATTTCTGGGCCCTGAATATGTTAAATCTAGCTTATATCAGAGCAAATAAGCTGGAATATGGTGAAAGAAGGGTCGGCATAAAAAGGTTTGATTACACTATTTATTGATAGAGCAAAATCATGTGCTTGCATGCGCATGCCAGACTTATAATTGACTCGTCCATAAGAGTCTACAAGCATGGTCTCAACTCTTTCACCAATTCAATAATTTTCTGGTGCGATGCATGGTCTCCATGTGACATATTAGCCGAGCCACATTGATGTCATCCTCAGCAAAATCCTAGATAATCTCCCTTGTGTTAGTTGAGGGACCAACTGTGCACATAATCCTCATTTTGTGCCTAACATTTGGTTTAGACCACCACATACACATTGGCTGATGTACTGTTATTTGATGAATATCCATAAGATGCTGGTAGTCCTCGTTTTCCTGTCAAGAAGTTTTCTTACAATTAATTTCAATGCATCAATTTATAAGGTTCCTTACCCACAGAACAATGCATTATATTCAACTTAGCGTTCAGCAATTAGTAGAGACATATGACATGATCATTTTGCACTTTACAGTACTAAGAAGACGACATGAGATAATACCAAATGCATTTGATTAAACCACAGTTCACTTGAAGAACAAGATCACAACCAACTAAGTTGATTATATTTCAAGCAAGTGCGCGGATCACAAAAACAGCAGCAGGTGTTCAATTCAAACATATATGCAGACATACAATAAGTATACAACTACAAAAATTAGGCTCCTGGTAAGCTGAGATGGCAATACATGTAAGAACTATACCAAACTAACCTGAGTATTGTTCAAAAACAATTGATATGTGCTCTCACCATAGAGCACAGATCATAACTTATAATTCAGAGATACGTGTGTGTTCTTACTGGCACCTCGCTGCTATCTTCAGAAAAGAGGAATTGCCTTGAGATTGTGGAAGCCGTCGCCAGTCCAGATGGAGATCTTGCTCAGTGTGTAGCTTTCATCCAACTTGAAATCCATGTAGAGAGTAACAAGCTCGCCCCAACAACAATTCAGATCACAAAAAGGATCCCACACATAGAAGATTAGATATGTGTTTTGAATGGATGCCCTCATCTAGCTGGTTCTTGTCATTCGACTTCGCCTGCGCTGCACATATACAGATACAGGTGGTACGAGGAAATCAAGATCGATTTTAAGTATAAAAGCATGCCCAGATTCAACCAAACTAATCAATGGACGATATATAATCACAGGTAAAAGCGCGCTATGAGAAACAAGCACTGTATATAATAACCTGCAAACATTTTTCACTTTCTCTCTCTCGCTCGCTACTCCATGGAACAAGAACAAATACTATTCGATACTTCTTGCATGTAGAAACTGCTCTAGTTTATTGAAGACTCGATGCACAATAGTTACACATGATTAGGCTTCTAATTAACTACTCTAGTAACTGTTTGGTTTATCGAAGACTCAATGATAGGAATCACGCATCATCCAAACAAAATTGACCGGAAGGCAGCGGAAGATCGTTTACTCGTCGTGGTTACCTGCAGCAGTACATTCTTCTGAAACTGGATGTTGACCATGTGTGGCTGCACACTATCTGACCTGAGAAATATAAATCCGCTAACGATGAGGGTGCCCTTGCAGTTTGTAAGATCAACGATGATCTAAGAAGAAAAGCTATACCATGTGTTGGGGTGGAATGAGATAATGACAGGGTCAACTAATCCAACATTTATCTGTTTCAAGAAGAAAAGGGTAAACCATTTTCAATATGCCACTGAAGTTTGTCTACATTACATTCAGATTGATGTGAATATGAAGTCACAACAGATTGGACAGTTTGTCTCTAACCTCTTCTTCCGACATTTGTGAATCGAAAAGAAAAAAAATCTGAATCAGCCTAGAAAAGCAAGGAACCACGCCTCCAAAATTGATTCCTATGCAGAGACGAAAATCCTAGAACTTGACATGGCCAGCATATGATTCACCGCAGCTCGATGGCTGTAGCACACGGCCGCAGGTATGGGCGCACGCATGAGGGAGAGCAGAGCACAGGGGCTTACCTAGGCCGGAGTCGAAGAAGCGTCTGGCCACCGGAGGCGCAGGAGGAGACATGGAGGGAGCGCAGGGCAGAACAGCAACCGCGCCGGTACCCGCCTCCATCGGGCCGCTGGCCGTGATCCGCGCTGCCCGAGGTGGAGTGGCCATGGACGCTGCGTATCCGCCGCCATGGTTGCTCTGCCCAGCCTAGAGAAGAAGGGTCAGGGAACCCGAGGTGGAGCGGCTGCGGACACTGCAGATCCATCGCCATGGTTGCTGTGCCCAGCGAGAGAAGGGTCGGGAGGCACTGATTTTTCCTTTCTGACTGGCGGCGAGGCACCGAGTCGGATGGAATTGATCCACGTATCGCAGGCGGGGCCGCGGGGATTAGGGGACGTGGACCGCGAGGGCTGTTCGCAGACCTCGGCGTCTGCCAGGCAGAACAATTGATCTCAGACGTTAATCGGATTGTTACCCCATTGATGTAATATAAGCAGTAGGATGCGTTTAAGTTGACTTAATCCGAGGATCCTGGTTACTCCGTGTACAGTTTACTGTGTGGTTTTAGGGGACTTTAAGTTTGCTCTTTTAATAGTAGTGTATATATATATATATATATATATATATATATATATATATATATATATATATATTAATAGTAGTATATATAGAAGTATAGATATAGATATAGAAAAGGAACACAAGGTTTTTTAATACCTAGCAAGTTAGAGTGCATTACATAGATTTGTCTGTTGGGTTTACTTAACTTGTCCAAAATAACTGGAATTTTTTTCAAAACTATGTTATTTTTTGTAGCAATTTCGGAAACTATAGCGTAGAATGAAGAAAACGCAAAACTAGTAGCCCGTCGGCCAGGAGTGGGCCGAAAAGGCAGTTTTCGGCCAGGGTGTGGCCGAAGTAGGCTTTTCGGCCGTGGTTGGGCCGAAAACACGTTGTTGGCGGGGGCGCGGCCAAAAATAGTAGCTTCGGGTGCGAGGAGGCCGAACTGGGCCGTTTTTGGCCCACCGGTGACCGAAGCTGGCCTTTTCGGCCAGGCTTCGACCGAAGAGCTTTTCGGCCAGGCGTAGGCCGAAAAGGTGCGGATAAGCACCGTTCGCCCCTGCGCTGCTGTTCTTCGTTGGATCCTTCTTCGTTTCCCTTTCTCTCTCTCTCAGTTCTTCTCTGTAGAATTCCCCCTGCGCCGATCTCCTCCATTTGCCACTCATTTGCAAATCCAACCCACAGAATCGGTAGATCATAGCAATCTCCACGGGCCTACGGTGTTATTTTTTGCTATGGGATAGTTTTTGATGTGTAGAGGAGCAGCCATGGTGGGGAGGAGGAGCCATGGTGGAGAGGAGGACGGGTAGTAGGTGGTGGTGACTAGTAGCAGCAGCTGCAGAGGAGGAGGTGGTGAGGAGGAGGAGGTGAGTAGTAGCAGCAGCTACAGAGGAGAAGCGGACACACACTTCGAAGGTATAATCACGTCGTCACAAATATTATGTAAATATTAGCGCATAGTTCGTGTAGCGGATAATATTAGTGTTCGTTGTGAATTTCAGTGTTAATTTAATTTAGGAGGCATTTTAGCGGATAATATTAGTGTATATCATGAATTTTAGTGTTATTATATTTTTGGAGGCATTTTAGCGCATAGTTCGTGTAGCGGATAATATTAGTGTATATCATGAATTTTAGTGTTATTATATTTTTGGAGGCATTTTAGCGCATAGTTCGTTGTGATTAATGAGAAGATGGCAATGTCTGACAGGTGAAAATGTCTGAATCAGTAAATCTGAATGTTTACTACGGCGCTGGTAATGTTCGATATAATGAGTTGGGGGTTGATCTTAGCGAGTTTAAAAATGGCGTTATGACACTAGCTGACCCGGACAGACTGGACATTAGACAGTTGAAGTACTGGTTGACAACTAGTTTCGGTCTGGATCCTGAAGTATGTTCCGTCAGTATTCATGCATTATGGACCAAATCTTGTAAAAATGTCAAGTGGGAGTTGATGCCGGTAGATAGGAGCCAGCATTGGTTGTCCCTGTTAAGACGCTGCCGAGACCGAAGAATCCACCCATATGCACTTGTGCAACCTGTGCCGAAGGAGGAGAATACCGTACAACTCCACAGGGGGTATGAACCCGGCCAAGGCAGTGAAGTGGCTAACGAGATTGTTTTATCCGGGTCACAGCCACAAGATGTGGATGCTAGCCAACCGGAGAAAGAGTCAGACTACGTGCCACACAATGTTTGTGGTCCTGATACTGGGCAGAGTAGCCAGTCGATAATATTAGCTGTTTCTGGTTTTGCTGATGGGGATGAGGAAGGGGATGAAATGCAGAGGGTGATGGAGGAAGAGGACGAGGATGGATTGGTGGAGGAACTGGATTCTGAAAATTCTGAGGATGAAGTTGAGGTACCGATTCCTTCTGCATGGGAGCAGGACATATCCACCGGCCTTACGGTGAACGATGGCCATGAGACTCCATGGCAGTATAATCTGAACCAAGTACAAATAGGGGCTATGTTTGATACAAAGAAAAAATTGAAGTATGCGGTGATAAAGTGGGCTATGTCTACGCAGAGGGTTTTCAAGACACACATATCAAGTCCAACAAACTATACCGTGAAATGTGTTGTACCAGGTTGTCCTGGGAAGGTGCACGGTCACGTGCCGAAGTATGACATCCACTGGGTTGTCACCATTGTCGTCCCACATAATTGTGTGAGGACGAACCTGCTGGTGAAGCATCCGAACCTGACTTCAAGTCTCATTGCGCAACTCATGTATACTGAGATAGTAGAGAAGAAAGATATGGAAGCAAAACACATCCAGACAGCAGTGAAGGTCAGATGGAATTATGTCATTGCTTATGGGAAGGCTTGGAGGGCTAAGCAGAAGGCTATGGAGGAAAGGTTTGGGACGTTCTTCGACTCATATGATAATGTTGTCCGTCTCCTGGGCATACTGAAGGAAAGGAATCCGGGCACTTATGTGAACGTACAACACATGAGGTTGCTGAGTATACCAGATTTCAAGGTGTTGAAACGAGTGTTCTTCTCATTTGCTATGTGCATCGAAGCTTTCCGGCATTGTCCTCCTGTTATGTTTGTGGATGGTACATTCCTGACCGGTCAGTATAGAGGGCAAATCCTTACTGCTATTGGTGTGGACGGGAACAATCAAATCATCCCACTTGCCATGGCATTTGTGGAGGGTGAGAACTTTCTCAGCTGGGTTTGGTTCTTCCGCCAAGTGAAAATTGCCATCGTGAAGGACCGACCAAACGTGTGTGTCATTCATGACAGACATGCTGGTATATTGAAGGCCGTGAAGACACTTCGGAATCCAGCAGATGACGAACCAACACCTTGGAGGGACTTGCAGAGCCGGTGGTGCATGCGCCATCTTGGGGCTAATTTTTTCTCACAGTTCAAGAACAAGCGGTTGATGAACTTGTTCAAAAAATTATGCAAGCAGAGCCAGCAGCGGAAATACGAATTTATTTGGTCAAAACTAGATGAGTTTACTAAGAAGCAGGTCCGTGCAAGGAAGAAAATGGAAGAAGATCAGGTTAAATTAGCAGCACTCATCGCGGAGCTAGAGGAGCCAGTTGGTCTTTGCGACTTGCCAGCAATTGACCCTCCTAATACTAAGAGAAAGAAGGGAAGGGCAATAAAGAATTTTTCTGAGTGGATAGAGAAAGAGCCTCCAATGAATTGGTCTTTGCTGCATGACACACATGGAGCTAGGTATGGCCACATGACAACCAATCTTGCAGAGGTGTATAACTTTGTGCTGAGAGGGAATAGAGCATTGCCACTCACAGCTATTGTGGAGGCTGTATTCCATGGCACTTTGAGATATTTCAGAGAAAGGCACGAGTTAGCAAAGAAGCATATTGAAGATAATCAGAACACACCTTATTGTAGCCGTGTCATGGAATACATGGCAAAGAAGATAGAGAAAGCAAAGAAGCACAGTGTCAGACTCATAGGGAATGAAGAAAGGAGGTATGAGGTTCAGCTTCCTACCGATGGTTTTGGTTCTGGAAATGAGGTGAAGACACACGAGGTTAAAATTGGAACGGAATTTTATCCAACGTGTGAGTGTACATGCAACAAACCGAAGTTGCTGCACCTACCTTGCTCTCATGTGTTGGCTGCCTGTGGCCAGATTCAGTTGGATGCTATATCCTTCGTGTCCCCATACTATTTAAAAGAGGCAGTGCTCAACACCTGGACAGGCGAGATGACAGGGTTTAGAGTCGTCGGCAATTTCAACAAGGTAAACGACGGTGAGAGAGTATACATCCCGCATCCAGACCTTCGGCGAACAAGTAGGGGCAGACGAAAGGCCCGTCGCATCCGGAACGATATGGACCAGTCTGAAGCTGGTGGAGCAACCAGACAATGTTTGTTATGCGCGGCTTATGGGCATAGGATGAAATATTGTCCCGACCTGAACAAAGATGGTGCTTCCGCATCGACGAGTGCTTCCACATCGACGGCTGCGACAACAGGAGCAAGAGGCAGACGTGGTCGTGGCAGTCGAGGCCGAAGGGGCGGACGAGGAAGAAATAACTCACAAGCTATATAATGTGCCGTAGTGGGTTTTAATACGTAATATGTCAGGACTATGTTTTAATTTGTAATATGTGAGGACTATGTTTTAATTTGTAATATGTGAGGACTATGTTTTAATATGTAATATGTCAGGACTATGTTTTAATTTGTAATATGTCAGGACTATGTTTTAATTTGTGCGGATAATTTGAATTGCAGATATGTCTTCGTATCCCTTAGTTAATGGTAACATCGATAGAAAGCACCGGGGCACTCTTACGGAAGCGGGCAACAACTTAGACGTGTTGGTCACTCGTACCCCAAAGACTAACTGGCTGATACACGATTCATGGGTTGATAGGTATGTGTGCATATAATGGAGACCATATAATGACTTACTATGTTTGACATACTTTTCATAACCGCTAACAATCTCTTTATTTTGTAGGTTAAGTTGGGCTGGACTTCTACCCTTGGCACGGCTGGTTGAGGGTACATTGGATGAGTGGATTGATGGTCCGGACTTAGATGAGGCAGGTGAACCATTGCAGTTACACAAGAGGCAAGTGAGACGTTTCTCTTACGACAAGTCACTCCTTACCTGCTTAGTAGATAGATGGAGACCAGAAACACATACGTTTCACTTTCCTTGGGGAGAGATGGCGCCTACTTTACAGGATGTGTCTTACTTGTTGGGATTACCTCTGGCCGGTGCTGCCATAGGTCCCTTAGAGGCAGAATCTGGGTGGCAAGCAGCGATGCAGACCCGTTTTTTGGCTGCAGTCCCGACTGCTAGGGCTATAGACAACGATCCTCATGGACCTCTTTTTAGATGGTTGAGCCAGTTTCAGGTAACCATCACGGCCACTTAAACAAATGTTGTTTTTTAGTTGTCTGATGTTCATACAATTATTACGTTTCTATGTAGATTGTCTCGTTAGGACATCCCGACGTTCAGTTGTCGGAGGCTCAGATTGACCGGTCCCTAGAGGCATATATTCTTTGGCTATTCGGCAAGACAATGTTTACGGAGAACCACGTGACCACTGTCGATGCACGACTCATCGGTATTGCACGAGAGATAGCTGACGCACGTTGCCCTGCGGATATTCTACAGAGGAGTTTTGGTTCTGCTGTGTTGGCGGCTACGTACAGAGGCCTGTGCAAAGCTTGCTTGTTGAAGTCTAGAAAATCTAGTCTTGTTGGATGTCCATTATTGTTGCAGCTTTGGTCATACGAGAGGTTCCCTATTGGACGACCCTATGTCTACATTGATAAACCTTTTGGTTTGGAGGACTTAGCTGGGACTTATGTGCCTGCTATCGGCGACTTACCTACTATGGGATCTGTTTGGACACGGCGAGAGGTACTTTTATATTAAGTAACAATTAATTCAATTATTTCTTGCCATTCAATAGTATTACTAATGCTTATTTGTTGTCATGCACAGAGACAGTTTGCGCATACTCAGGTTAGGGGATGCTACCCGTCCTTCATGGCGCAGTTTGATAGTTTGCACGAGGATCAAGTTATTTGGGAGCCATACTCGCCTCAGGCTATATCATCGAGGTACCCAGTTGGGATTTCTGGATTGTGCACTAGAGATCGGCACTTTTGGATGACCAAGGCCAAGTTGGTGTTCGACGTGACGGTTGAGGAGATGTCTCTTCATAGGGTGATGAGACAGTTCGGTCTATATCAAGAGCCTGCGATTCCAGATATTCCACACTTGCCAGACCACGTGCACAAGTAAGTACTAATACTATTTTAGTTGGCAGCTCTGCATTCATAATATACCTAACCATGTATCGCGCATGTCAATCTCAGGGACAGTCGCCTAGGAGGAAACAAGTCCATGACTTATTGGCTTGAGAGCATTACCCCTTACGTTGACGAATGGACTACCGCTGCGACAAATATCTGGGGTGAGGTTCGGCCCTTTAACTGGGAAATGTTTGGGTTGTATCTGCAGCGTTACCGGCATACAACGAGGATCTACTTGGTTCCATCAGCTGCTACTGATCAGATCGAAGCCCCTCTCACCAGCGATATGTACCCAACTGCCTCTGTTGTGGGAACCAGACACCACGCGGTAAATGCCTTGGTTCTCATATGTTAAGTCTTTTGTTAATCTGGACATATTCGCTTGGTTGTCTATTCGTGGTGTCTATCATACAACGAGCATATAATTGGTTCATTCTTTGTGTACAGGGTGACTTGACAGTACAGGCGCGAGAGGAGGTTTCCGCTTTAATGCGGCGCTTTCAGAGGGGAGAAACTATCCCACCGCGAGAGGGCGTCTCATGGTTGAGGCGTCTTGATGACAAGCTACGCGGGATTTACGCAGCTGTCACGTGTAGACGGACTTCGGATGTTGCACTTCCTCCTCCAGCACATCGTCCGCCACGTCCCTCTGTACAACATTCAGAACCACGACCCTCTGTGCACCGTTCAGAACCACGACCCTCTGTGCATCGTGCAGAACCTCATCCTTCACAGCCAGGGAGATCTTCCTGGCATGAGCCACCTCCTTCACAGCCAGGGAGATCTTCCTGCCATGAGCCACCTCCTTCACAGCCAGGGAGCTCTTCCTGGCATGAGCCACCTCCTTCACAGCCAGGGAGCTCTTCCTGGCATGAGCCACCTCCTTCACAGCCAGGGAGCTCTTCCTGGCATGAGCCACCTCCTTCACAGCTAGGGAGCGCTTACTGGCATCAGCAGATGAATCTAGGTAACACTACTCACTACATTCTTTTGAACAGTGTAGTAATCGTTCTTGCATTCTCAGCAGTCACTGATGCTTACTGGTGGTGCTTCGTTCATGCATTTGTATCAATTTTACTTTACCGCAGGCGGCAACCAGTCGCAACCGTTCATGCATTCAGAGCAGTCACCGATCCTTAGTGGTGGTGCTTCGTACTTTGAGGGCGACCGCGAGGATGATGACCAAGCTACAAACATTTATGGCTTCTCGCAGACAGTGTTTCACACTCCACCACCACCACCGACACAGGAGACACAGACCGTGACAGACGAGGTTAACTATGGTCGTGGTTATCGCGAGCCTCGTCCACCGCCTCAGCGCTTATCGCCTTCGGGTCCTCGCCCGAGGAAGACCCAGACTCGTCGTCGTCCCCCGCAGTGATATGCTTATCTATCTATGTATGACTCATTATCTATGTTAGTTTCAGACTATTCGCAGCTGTGTGTCAGTATTTATGTATGAGACCTGCTTCATGTATGTGTTACTATCGCACTTGCTTCTATGTGATCAGGAGACATATATTGTTTTATGTATGCGAGACACATATTACTATTAATTCGCATTCTTATTTCAGTTACACTTCCAAATAGACTACAACCGATAATTAAGATACAAGTACATCTGAATTAAACGGTGCGGCTGAACTTATGCAATACATCTTACATACTACAAAATGAAATTCAGATAGAACATAATGCCCTACAATAATACAAGACAAACTAATAATGCAAATACATCTGAATGAAACGGTACAACTGGAATACATCTTACATACTACATGAAGTCATCATCGTCATCCTCCGTTGATGCAGCCCTCTTGCCCTTCGACGATGCGCTCTTCTTGCCTTTCGTCGATGCAGAACTCTTGCCCTTGGTCGATACAGAACTCTTGCCCTTCGCGGATGCAGAACCCAGAAGCGGCGACATGAAGATATCATCGTCGTCCTCGCTCTCCTCAGTCCATAAAAATGGATGCTTTTCTGCAGTCCTTCTGAAAGTTTCACTCTTCGGCTCCACCACCTTCTTCCACCTTTCATGCAACCTAAGAAGTTCTTGACGTACCTCCTCATAGGTCCTTTCAGGCCACCCAGACCTACGTAGTTGGTGAGCCAACTCATTCATTATGGTGTCACTACTGGTGAGTTCGTGCCATGGAACTATCCTATTGTCCATCCTGAAATCGGTAGCTAGACTCAGCAGAGTGCTGCTCATCTTAGGGTGAAAACTACGATCGAATGGATAATGGGACATCTCGACTACACTACACTGGAATGCTTATCCACCTCCGCCTGAAGGGGGTTTTATAGATACAGAGGAGAAAATGGCGGGAAAGAATAACTGCGGTATGGCGGGAAAGGGTTGGCGGGAAGGGATTGGCGGGCAAATAAGGCGGGAAGGGATTGGCGGGAAATAAGGCGGGAACGGATTGGCGGGAAAATAAGATGGGAAGGGATTGCCGGGGAGGGGTTGGCGAGAAACGGGTGGCGGAAACATATGACGGGAAGGGGTTGGCGGGAAACGGGTGGCGGGAAACGGGTGGGCGGGAAACGGGTGGCGACACAATATAATTCAGCATGAGCCATGCAACTTCGGCCTAGGGTTGACCAAAAAGTGACTTTTCGGCCTAAACTTGACCAAAAAGTCTATTTCGGTCTAAGCGTGGCCGAAAAGTACTACTTCGGCCTAAGCGTGGCCGAAAAGTGCTACTTCGGCCTAAGCGTGGCCGAAAAGTGCTACTTCAGCCTAGCTATGGCCGAAAAGTACTATTTCGGCCTAGTTGTGGCCGAAAAGTACTACTTCGGCCCACTCCTGGCCGACGGGCTACTAGTTTTGCGTTTTTTTCATTCTACGCTATAGTTTCCGAAATTGCTACAAAAAATAACATAGTTTTGAAAAAAAATCAAATAACTGCAACAAGTTGCCTTACCTTTTTTTGGCTCTAGACAAATCAGAACGAAAAACCAGCATTGTGTTTTCTTGTTGCAGGGATCAGGGCACACCCCAAGCTATGCAGAGAGAGAGGTGGCGCAGGGGTGGTTGTACAGGAAGCGGGATTGGAAACTGACCTTCAAGTGTTGATGGGGTGGGTCGATGGATCCTCAGAGTTCCATGTATTAAGATTCATGGCGAAGAAGGAAAAGGGAGGGATGGGTAGATGGGGAAGAAAGGCTGGAGGAGGAGCGGGGGGTTGGACTGTATGGGAAGGGAGGAAGGCTGCGATGTTTTTGTGGCGTGAGGGGTTTTTTTTTGACAAATTTTTGTGGCGTGAGGTTCGCACTGTATCGCGGGATTGTACTGCGGGAGAAGGTAATCTGTCCGTGTGAGCGATCGAACCGTTTCTTTCCTCTTTTGGGCGCCAGCTAGCAACAGGGGAGGGTCCACTGCCTTATTTAGGCGTGTGCCCTGGACCGCTAGCCAGCCAACGGCTGCTGGCTAGTCGCGTCCAATTTTCTTTTTGAGAAACCTGTAACTTAAATTATTATTTTTTGAGGCTAACCTGTAACTTTATTAATCCTGGAAATGTTGGGGCTTAGTGGGAATTGTTTTACTATACTCATCACATGGGCTTTCTCTCTCGGAGAAAAACAATACGAAGATTTGGGCTTTAGTCTCACTCAGACGCTGTGTGTGAGTCGCTCAATTCATTGCCTCAAAAAAAAAGAGCATCAGATTTACGTTTCGACTTCCCGGCCGCACGAGAAGTCGGGATCTGGAGGGCGAGATGACGAGCCGCCGCTGCTCCCCGTCGTCGGCGGTGCCACCGCTAGAGGATGACAACCTCCTCTCCGAGATCCTCATCCGCCTCCCCCCTGAGCCATCCTCCCTCCCGCGCTCCTCCCTCGTCAGCAAAGGCTGGCGCCACGTCGCCTCCGACCCTCGCTTCTCCCGTCGCTTCCGCCTCCATCACCGCCGCAACCCTCCTCTCCTTGGGTTCTTCAACGATGTCCACTTCTTACCTACCATGGATTCCCCCAATTGTGTCTCGGAGGGACGCTTCTCCTTTACGCTTGACCACGGCTTAGGCGATCACCTGATACTTGGATGCCGCCATGGTCTAGTACTAGTTCTCAGTCTCGACAAACCTACGGGGCACCCTGCGGGGTACCCAGTCCTTGTATGGGACCCTGTCACCGGCAAGCGGTACCGCATTGCCGTTCCCGTGGCGTTCAATGTGGGCAAGACTTGTTGGATCGGTGCGGCGGTGCTTCGTGTTCGTGGTACTGGATTAGTCCACTTCCAAGTTGTTTTGCTAGTGGCAGACAAGGGAACACTGGTGGAAAAAGGGCCTTTGGTCGCGGTTCGCAACTGCCATTAGTCGCGGTTGCGCAACCGCGACCGAACGGGCGCGACTAAAGGCCCCCCCTTTAGTCGCGGTTGCTTAAGAACCGCGACTAAAGGCCCGTCCACGTGGGCGCCAGGTGGCCGTCGGGGCGGAGGACCTTTAGTCGCGGTTCTTCTGGCCAACCGCGACTAAAGGCCGCCGCAGGTTTAGGGTTTTAGCCCCCCCCCCTTAAACCTGTTTTCTGTTTAATTTGTATTGTTTTATTTCTTTTGTGCTTTATTTTAATTTTGAAGGAGTTTCATATATTCTACGGTACTACATACATGCATATGAATGTACAATTTCAAATAAATTTGAAATTAGAACCAAAAAGAAATCAAGAGGAATATACAATATATATTCAATATCATCGGATGACCATATACAATTTTGAACAAGTTTCCATACATGATTTAATGCATATAAAGTTCTACGTCCTCGTAATAGTGTTCTCCTTTAGGATGGAGGACTTCCCTGCTGAACCATCCAGCTAGTTCCTCTTGAAGTGGTCGGAAGCGAGCTTCTGGACTAAGCATCCACCGGAGGTTATTCCTCTGAGCATTGGTATCACTCGGAACCCGCTCAGAGGTGTATCTCCGGATCATCTCACAGACATAGTATCCACATAGATTGGTCTCCGGTGGCTGAATATCCCCAGCATTCTTAGCCTTTAACATTTTGAATTCTAGCTCTTTTTTGAATTCACCGACCTTTGTATCTACGAACCGTCTCCAAACCCTACGAGGCAAAGAAAATTAAATGAACAAGAGAGTTATTAATTAGTTACTTGATATTAGGAAATGAACGAAATAGGCCGATCGATATAGAGCGCAAATGAATGAAAATAATTACTTCTGCAGCATTCTTCTCATGCCGCCCCAAAGCTTTGGATCCATATTCACAGAGTCGTGGACGAGACATTCTGAGGTGTTAACTTTAATTACTAGCAGAATCCAGTGGAACCTGCGGACACGATACATGCACAGTACGTCATGCATAACTCATCGATTAGCCGGCCACATACCATGCATGGAGTAAACAAAAGAGAATGTGCTCAAGACAGAAACACTCACTCAAAATGGTAAGGAAATAGAATATCACTTTTGAGTTCCTGCTTTGTAAGAAACTGCCACAGGTCTGCCTCCACGTCGGCGGGGTAACGCTCCAACACATGTCCATTAACGATGTGTGGGTCAATGAACCCAACATCATGGATGTTCCTTACTCTGCATTCCTTAATCTTCATTTTGTGGAAAAAACAGGAATAAAAACATATTGTGTATTCAAAAAATGTTTAGGGATTTCAGAATAGTTCACGTATTTAATTTTTTCACTGATTCATGACATATTCGTGAATTTAAAAATTATTCGTGTATTTCAAAAAATTGATTTTATTAGACACAAAAAAATTCATCAAAACAAAAAAATATTAATGAATTCCAAAACATATTCTTTCTTCTTTCTTTCTTCTTTCTTTTTTTCTTCTTCCTTTTTTTTCTTCTTTCTTTTTTTCTTCTGTTGTTTTCTTCCTTTTTCTTTTTTTCTTCCTTTTTCCTTTTTTCTTCCTTTTTCTTGTTTTTCTTCTGTTTTTCTTTTGTTTTCTTCTTCCTTCTTTCTTCTTCTTCCTTTTTCCTTTTTCTTTCTTCTTCTTCTTCCTTTTTCTTCTTCCTTCTTCTTCTTCTGCCGGCGCGCGGAGGACGGCAGGCAGGGCCAGCGGGCGGCGGGCGGCAGGGCGGCGGGCGGCGGGCGGCGGGCGGCGGGCAAGGGCGCAAGGCACGGGCGGCGGGCAAGGGCAGGGCACGGGCGGAGGCGGCGCTCACTGGGGACGGGGGCGGCGGCGCGCAGGGCTTCGGCGTCGGCGTCGGCGTCGGGGCAGGGCTTCGGCGTCGGCGTCGGGGCAGGGCTTCGGCGTCGGCGTCGGGGCAGCGCTTCGGCGTCGAGAGAGAGGAGAATGGGAAGTGGCAAAACTGCTAAGTGCAGTATTTATAGACGCACCTTTAGTCGCGGTTGGAGAGGCGGACCGCGACTAAAGGTACCCTTTAGTCGCAGTCCGCCTCCCCAACCGGGACTAAAGGGTTTTGGCGCCGCTTCCGTTCCCGCGCAGAAAGACCCTTTAGTCGCAGTTGGGGACAACAACCGTGACTAAAGGGTACCCTTTAGTCGCGGTCCGCCTCCCCAACCGGGACTAAAGGTCTGTGCTAGAACTGGCGCGGTGCGGTGGGATGTTTAGTCCCACCTCGCTAGCCGAGAGGCTTCGACAGTGGTTTATAAGCGCGGCTGTGCTCACCACTTCGAGCTCCTCTCAAATGCAGGCTTACGAGCCTATTCTGTCACTATGTGCCTGTGGGCCTACTCGGCCTTCTGCGGGCCTGAATCCTGGCCCTTTAATGGGTTTCTAGTGGTATTCAGGCCGTGGTGGCCCAGTAGGTGGCATATTTTCTTTTTTTCTTCCTTTTTTCCTTTTTCCTTTTTTCTTCTGTTTTTTTCTTCTGTTTTTTTCTTATGTTTTTCTTCTGTTTGTTTTTTTCTTCTGTTTTTCCTTTTTTCTTCTGTTTTTTTCTTCTGTTTTTTTCTTCCTTTTTCCTTCTTTCTTCTTCTTCCTTTTTCCTTTTAAAATCAGAAAAATAAAACTAATTCATTTTAAAATCTTAAAAATACAATTATATATCAAAAAAATCAGAAAAATAAAACTAATTCATTTTAAAACCCCTTGAAGGTTTGACAAAAGGTTTGATACATCATTCAGTTCATCGACCAAATACAAAGTTTGGTACAATAAATTATTACACATCAATTCTTCCCTTGTGTCCCTGCTTGCTTACGATTGTGCCGTATCCATGGACCTCTCGAAGGGGAACATATTGTGTAGAAATACAGGACCGAGAACGAAAATCTCTTCGACTAGGTGAACCAGGAGGTGCGTCATAATATTGAAGAAGGATGGCGGGAACACCAACTCGAAACTGACAAGGCATTGGATCACATCGTTCTGTAACCGTGGTAGAACTTCTGGATTGATTACCTTCTGAGAGATTGCATTGAGGAATGCACATAGCTTCACAATGGCTACTCGAACATTTTCCGGCAGGAGCCCCCTCAAAGCAATCGGAAGCAATTGCGTCATAATCACGTGGCAGTCGTGAGACTTCAGGTTTTGGAACTTTTTCTCCGCCATGTTTATTATTCCCTTTATATTGGACGAGAATCCAGACGGGGCCTTCATACTGCTCAGGCATTCAAAAAAGATGACCTTCTCTTCTTTGGTCAGAGCGTAGCTGGCACGACCTTGAAACCATTCCGGATGCCGGTCATCAGGGTCTTTCAAACGTTGCTGGTCCTGCCGTGCTTCCTTTGTATCATTTGTCTTCCCATACACGCCCAAGAAGCTTAGGAGGTTCACGCAAATATTCTTCGTAACGTGCATCACGTCGATTGCAGAGCGGACATCTAGGACTTTCCAATATTCTAGCTCCCAGAATATAGATTTCTTCTTCCACATGGCTGCGTGCCCGTCAGCTCCCTTCGGAACTGATTGTCCGCCAGGACCCTTTCCAAAGATGACTTTCAAATCCTTGACCATATCAAATACCTCAGCACCAGTGCGTTCCGCAGGCTTCGGCCGGTGATCTGCCTTGCCGTTGTAATGCTTGCCTTTCTTTCTTACTGGATGAATTTTCGGAAGAAATCGACGATGCCCAAGGTACACGTTCTTCTTACAATTTGGCAAATGTACACTTTCAGTCTCATGTAAGCAGTGCGTGCATGCATTGTATCCCTTATTTGACAGTCCCGAAAGGTTACTAAGAGCAGGCCAATCGTTGATGGTTACGAAAAGGAACACTCGTAGGTCAAATTCCTCTTGTTTGTGCTCATCCCACACACGGACACCACCCCACAGCTGTAAAAGTTCATCAACTAATGGCCTTAGGTACACATCGATGTCGTTGCCGGGTTGCTTCGGACCTTGGATGAGCACTGGCATCATAATGAACTTCCGCTTCATGCACAACCAAGGAGGAAGGTTGTAGATGCATAGAGTCACGGGCCAGGTGCTATGGCTGGAGCTCTGCTCGCCAAAAGGATTCATGCCATCCGTACTTAGAGCAAATCTTATGTTCCTTGCGTCAGCTGCAAAATCTTTGAACTATCTGTCGATCTTTCTCCATTGCGTTCCATCTGCGGTGTGTCTCAACTCCCCGTCCGACTTACGGTCCTCTTTGTGCCATCGCAACAACTTGGCATGCTCTTTGTTCCTGAACAGACGTTTCAACCGTGGTATTATAGGAGCATACCACATCACCTTGGCGGGAACCCTCTTCCTGGGTTTCTGGCCCTCAACATCGTCACTAGGGTCATCGCCTCTGATCTTATAACGCAATGCAGTGCATACCCGGCATTCATTCAAATTCTCGTATTCACCGCGGTAGAGGATGCAGTCGTTGATGCATGCATGTATCTTCAGAACCTCTAAACCTAGAGGGCAGACAACCTTCTTTGCTTCGTACGTACTGGCGGGCAACTCGTTATCCTTTGGAAACATATTCTTCAACATTTTCAGCAAGTTTTCAAATGCCGAGTCAGCTACACCTGTCTCTGCCTTCCATTTCAGCAAATCCAGTGTGCAGCCCAGCTTTTTCAGACCATCATCGCATCCGGGGTACAGCGCCTTTCTGTGATCCTCTAACATGCGATCCAAATTCTCCCTCTCCTTTTCAGTTTCGCAGCGTCTCCGTGCATCAGCAATGGTCCGACCAAGATCATCAACGGGATCATCACGTGCCTCTTCTTCACCTTCCCCTTCACCTTCAGCATCCTCCATGAAAGTATCACCGAAATGAGCAAGATAGCTTTCATCGATGAAATCATCCCCTTCTTCATCTTCTTCCATTATAACCCCTCTTTCTCCATGCTTGGTCCAACAATTATAGCTTGGCATGAAACCGTGCCGAAGCAGATGCATGTGAACATCTCTTGAGGAAGAGTAACCCTTCTGATTCTTACAGATAACACATGGACAGATAACAAAACCCCCCTGCTTGTTCGCATTAGCCACTACGAGGAAATCTTTCAAACCCGTAGTGAACTCGCCGGAGAGTCGGTTACCGTACATCCATTGCCGATTCATCTGCATTATTATAATATAAAATATATAATTAACCATCATGCATTTGTTAAACTAACTAGCTACAAACAATATAAATTAAACAATGAACTGCACACATGCATATTTTATCAATGACACACATGCATGAAAGGTTCAAGTTGCTAACCGCGATCGAGGAGGAAAAAATAAATGAGGAACCTCAAGTGTGGCTCCAACACTTCATATCATGTTTGTTTCACCCTCTTAGGGCATTTCATCAAACACCTTGTGTGCATAAGAGGAACCAAAAGCAAACCTACACCCCCTTGTGAAGCTTGTGAAGAGAAGTGGCACCAAATGGCTAAGTGAGCGTGCTGAACTGGTATATATAGGGGAGGAGCTTTAGTCGCGGTTGGCCTGGCCAACCGCGACTAAAGGCCTTTGCGCACCTTTAGTCGCGGTTGGCCTGGCCAACCGCGACTAAAGCCCCTCACGTGCACCAGCTGGCCACCGAGCGCCCTGGGCCCAGGCCTTTGGTCGCGGTTCGTCTGCCGAACCGCGACTAAAGACTTCATTAGTCGCGGTTCCTACAGTTTCGCGACTAATGAGGCTGGACGGAAGCCTCTTTTTCTACCAGTGGAAATGGACGAATACTCGCCTGGGTTTACTCGTCGGAGACCGGCATGTGGGGTGATCCCATCCAAACGCCGCTTCCATCCTTGAGTTCTGGCTTCCAACCCTTTGCCTGCGACGCCGCTGTGCTTGTTGGAGATTCACTTTACTGGTTGCTTCTTGGGAGTTCGGTTACTGGGACTTCGTCAAGGATCCTTCAATTTGATTTGGATAGGCAGACACTAGGTGTGATATCTGCTCCGCCGCCGGCGCATAGGGATAGTGTGTCCAGCAGCGCGTGCTTGGTTTTGCACGCAGATGGTGGTGGGCTTGGCTTCCTCTTTGTGTCAGGCTACCAAGCCCAGTTATGGAACATGAAGACCTATTTGTATAATGGTGCTGCTTCATGGGTGCTCGAAAGAACTATTCAACTGGAAAAGCTACTTTCTGTTACTAGTAATTTGTACTTGCTTTGCACGTTAGATTATTATGTTTAATCACAATACTAAATCATTTAATTTAAAGCTATATCTCCTATGATATGATAAAATTATCATGTAATTTTCAAAAGCACATTTGTGTTTTCTAGTGGGAACTTTTGGAAACTTATTCTTTTAGCTCTTCACATCAAATCACAGTACCACAACGAAGTTCTATATGGAAAATGCATTAGGCCAAGCATTTTTTTCCCAAAAGAAATGTTATTGACACGTTCGTGAAATTCCAATGTTTTCCAAATTCAATCTTTAAATAAGGGAAAATTAGTGTGATGTTATAATTTTCACCTTACCTTTAAGTTAGAGTTTTCTTATAAACTCTATTTCATTTGTGTGTCGTTGACCTGTCCACACAGTGTGTTTTAAGCAACTTAACATCTTGCTAAGAAAATGAAAAATAAAATCTAAATCTAAATTTCCTACTGATTGTTTGAATATTTCTCTAACTAACAAATAATACTGTAGCGCTCACGTCTAGGTACTTCTAGTGTGTACTGGAGTTGTAGTACTACCTTGTCTTGTCTAACATGGCCGGTTCACATGCTAGCTCCTCACGTGAAAGTTCTAGAGGAGAGTCAGGTCAGATGGCATGGCAGGAGAATGGCCCCGCACAGCGAATCCCTGGAATATTGACCATCGGATTGCAAGATCTAACGGCACACAAAATGCCATGTTTCCTCATATTTGAACCAATTAATCATGGCCGTCCAATTGCAAAGATCAAACGGCTCATATGTCATATTACTCGTACACTATATAGTAGTATAGATAATCCAGAGAAGGAAAAGGTAATGATACTAGGGTTTGCTGAGAACAACAATGTGGTACTCGTGGAGACGGTTATTGGCGTTTTTACGATCCAGCTTGAGACATTGAAGTTCAAGAAAGTTCATGAAGCCCCTATGCTGACTTGTCATCATGCATTCGAATGTGTCTATGCTGCAGGTATAGCATGCCTAAACCAAGCTTTGTTTTGATAATTTGGTTTATGCATTGCCTTTCACATTCTTTAGGGTTGTAAGCTAACACTCATATATCAGTTTTTTGCTGTGCTTGATGATTTTTTCAACAAGTAGCAATGTTGTTTTGTAGTGTGTTTCTCTTTGATGTTTGTGTGTTAGCGTTATGTGTGTTGATTATGATGTAGAAAACCATGGTATCTAGCCAGTTCTGCTTCTGTGGAGACTGGAGAGATGTAACACTATCTATTGTATTGTGATTTTGAGTTCCATTGATTAATTGAAGCCCTTCGGTGTGTTTCCTTTGTCATTATATAATAAGTAGCAAAGGTTCTTCTAAACAAATTCTCATCCTTCTACTTCTCGAGTCATAGGTTGCAATTTTTTTTATCTATTTACAATATAGATGTCATATGATAAAACAATGAATGCATATTTTTCCAATTCTTGCTATACTAACTGAACTAAATATTTTTTTCGCCTGTCTATTGGCATATTCGACAATTGTATCATGGTATTATTAGTGCGTAACCGCAGTTAAGATGTTTACAATGGCTGGAAATTGAAGAGAACTACATAAATACAAACTAGCTTGAACCAAATGAAAAGAATTTAGGTAGCTAAATTGGCAGGTTCTGAAGCTTAAAAGCTAGAGAATTTAGGTAGCTAAATTGGTAGGTTCATGCTGTTAGAGAGAATTTATGGTGCCTAATATTCCTCGAAGAGAGTTAGGAGTACCACTATAATCTTGCCCTACACTTAAGAGGGTGGTATATTCTTTTATGGTAATGTTGCTTAATATGCAGATTACTGTTTTGCCAGTCAACACAGGCTACCCCCCTCATTTTTAGGGGGTACTCCACCTTAAGTGTGACCCTTCAAATTAACTGAAATGAAGCTAGGTTCATGTTCAGTTGAATGTAGCATAGAACAGATCTATTGTAGTGTTGATCATGGTAGTAATCTTAAATCCATACTAACGATTTGGTTCTGTATTTATGAAATACTCCCTCTGTTTCAAATTTGAACTAAAACCACGACGAGTAATTTGGAACGGAGGGAGTAGTTGTTTATTTTTATTAAATTTAGTAGTCTTGCTGCAAGAGGCATGTTCATTTGTGCTAGAGAAAATTAATAAATTGATTTTATTTCATCTTTTCTGGCAAAATTGATTTAAAGTTTTGAATAGTTATGATCAGCTTTACTGTTGAATTTATTGGTATGGGTACATTTTGTTTTGTCCGACATGACATGGAGAAAGCTTAAGAATAATTGTATGAAACTCTTCAGTTCTGATTAGCTAATAATCTTAGATGCATATTGTACATTTTTTGACACTAGTGATTATATACTGTTTTGAGACTATTCCCTTTGTTTGATACTGAAACTAAAAAAATATTGAGAAGCCCTAGCTGCCTCAATCTATAAACATTGGCAAAAGAAAATTAGAATCGTGGCACCGTCTCTTCGAATCTAAACCACATAGTTAGCTTCCAAATTTTTGCGTGATCTGCTGTTTGCAAGCAGCCATTGCATCTGTGATTAATGCTCTCCAATTGGGCAAGCATGTGCCATGCAGGGGCGAACTGCCGCAGGAGAGCCCGCGTGAGTTTTCCACATTAATTTGTATGGAATCTGAATATTCAACGAATTAATCAGGCAACTAAGGAGCAAACTTAGCAGATTTATTTCGCAAAAAAGTGCATGTGCTCATTGGTTCTGACCAAAATTGAGAACCTGGTCTCTACCCCTGCCGAATCGCTGGCCATATAAGCCTGTCCGCAGGAAGTACTAGATGAGGTTTTGTTTATCTAACCCTGATGTTGTATCAAACCCAAGTTTACAACTTTACATATATAAAAAGGACCCAAGTTATTTTCTTCAAATTATATATGTGAGTGTAATAATCTAAGTATGTGCTTGAGGCCCCATCATATCTATTTAACTTCTCATTGGAATGTCATTGGTTCTCCGACTTTGTATGCTTGTGTGCTGGAGATGGTGGAGCTGAACTTTTGCACAATACATAGGATGATTGTCAAGATATATTGAGTAGGTAATCTTATCTTTTAAGTGGCAGCATAATGAAATATTTTCTCTTTCCTATGCTTTGTCGATATTTTTCTGTTTTACCTTTTTCTGGTTGCTAAATTGTATTTGATATTTTTTTTCTATCAAGTGCACGCGTGCAAGTGTGAAGGCGATTGCGTAGTCCCTGGCCCCTCTATGCTAGTAACAGTATTGGAACATTCCTTGTTCATTAATGAAAAGGGCTTATAGCAATTGTCATTTGACATTGCTGTTTATTTGGGATCATTATAATACCTAGTGCTCGCTTGCAATTATTGTCCAGCCTTCAGCTTTTAGGCGATTTGCTTAAATATTTTCTCAGTATGTCTTGGTCTGTCACTCTAACTCACACATGTAATCTGCAATTGGCCTCTAGAGTTTTTAAGATGCTGTCAGGTAGTAATGTACGGTCGATACTATGATCCAACACTGCACATTCGTCTTACCTTGAATGAGATTTGAATGCAAAGTGAGAACTGATTAGCTTAAACTATGTGAATGTTTTATATTTCCAGTTTTCACATAACAATAAAAATGAATCCAGTATATAGAAGTTTTCACCTTGGCTTCCCGGACCACAAATCTACACTAATACAATAGTTGAACCACATTCAAAATTTACCTTGGGCCATTCCTTATGTTCTGTCCATTCACAGCCAACTCCGTACAACAAAGATCTTCCTTATGAGTCACTGTTGCAAAAACAGAAACGATATTGGAACATCTCGTCTAAATTCAAAAACACTAGAAGACCATTTGAAATCAGGAGCTGGAAAATCTTTCCTGCTGGTTGCAAATTTGAACTTAGTTGGTGGCCTTATTGATGGACTTGAAGAACAAAGGCCTATATCGGAGTATCCGTTGCAGAAGGAATCAATAAAAAAAACTAACAGACTCCTCCACTACAAGTAGCTGTACTGGAATATGCACTAATATGGTTCCGTTTCAGAGATGAAAGCTCGAATTTCTCCATGCGGTAGCCACTACAGATTACAGAATAAATCTCATTCTGTTTGCTGCCCAACGACAGGAGTCTTCAACCAATGATTATGAAGATCTGGAAATGTTTAATAACCGAGTAGCTGTCTTGGTGAACCCCCAGTCCCCACAGGTTATTTAATCTTTCCGAGCTTGGGCAACAGGTTGAGGATCTTGGCTACCACACGACCCCTTGTCTAGATGGGAGATTGATAATGTGATCGAGCAGAGTTCCCTGGACCCCTTAGCTTTGACGAGTTGTGCATCAGAGATGTTGGCCGCTAATAAAAGAGGATTTTTACAAAAGAAGAAAGAAAGATATTCGAGAATCTGCTCTCCTCCAAGCTCCATATCAAGTTAAGAGATACTACAATTGGACCTTTAGCAAGGTAGAAAAGAAAAATCTTTAGTCCAGCATACACATTAAAATGTAATCTGCTATACATGGGAGTCATCAGTGGAGTGAATCATGAATTCATGATACGTCAAGGAGTAATTACATCCAAATAGAATCCTACTCTTTAAATAAGTCAGGAAAACTTCTAGTCAAATTTACCCTTGTTTAAATGGGTGGCCAAAACATATATCCTTCGCACGTAGTGGGGAATCCTAAAAGAGCTCCAGCCTCAAATGGGTGCATCTATGTTTGTATCTCGTTGTGACCGAGAAGTCGGAGCTGCGTCTGGCTTGCCTAGATTTCTTCAATTTTGTGCAGTCTAAATTTTTCTGATTTTGGTCACCATAGTTATTTAATACTTTATGATTTTTTGTTTAAATACATGATAAAAAAATGACTTGCCTAGATTCTTCATAAAAAACTGTTTCGTCATGAGTAGTTGTCAAAATATATTGTTTTCATTCTATGCAGAGTAAAAAAAAGATATCTATTTTGGACTAAAGGAAGTGTTAATTAATAATATGATGTGTGAATGTGATCCCTTGCTTAAGGGATCTAATGCATGAACAAGGAAGTATTAATTTATAATATGACATATGATCTCTTGATTGAGGCGTTTACTGCTTGAATTTTATTAATTTCAATTTGCTACTGATTATTTAGCTCGCCCATTTCTAACCATGAGAACAATGCACATTTTAAATGATTTGAGATGCTATGCAGCTAAGCATTTCTCTCGAATTGAGGTATTTTCAGCAACAGGTCATTGAGCTTCTGCTGAGATTAGATGTAGCCAAAGACTTGAGAACATGTCAACATTAGAAGTTGAAGGTTTCTCATGTAAGGAAATAGAACTTCAAAATGTGCGACTACAAATGAACAGTTCTATTGGTTCTGTCTGAGTCAACTTTGGAGGTCTTGTCCTGTTTCTACATTGTTGAAGCTAATGAGCCATACAAAAATTATGAGATATAACTCTTTTTCTGAATTAATAATACAAATATGTTTAACTGAGGACATCGATTGCTCCGCAGGTACATGGAAATGCAGATGTGGCTTCTTGAGTGTAGGCTCCTCCATTCTGTGTGCTCGTGGAAATTGGACCTCTATGCTACATGCACTGGTGAACTCTGATGTTAAACTTTTATTCGATTCTGGTTACTGAATGTTGAATGTTGAGAACTGCACCTGCCTGCCTGGTGCTACGCTACTTTACTTTTTCTTCGATATGTGGTGCCCTAGAGCTCGACGGTGTCCGTCTCTAGTTGTTGTACTGTTAGACAATATATGTTTCTATGATACATATTGTTGTTGTACTGTTAGACAACATATGTTTCTACGTTGCCAGTTGTTGTTGTACTGTTAGAAATATGTTTCCATGAAGCAAATTGTTGCTGTACTGTTAGACAATATGTTTACATGATGCAAATTGTTGTTGTACTGTTAGACGATATATGCTTCAATGCGTCATTTGTTCATTGCCATCTGAGAAAAAACCGTCCTCCGTGAAGGGATGATTCAGCTCCTTGAACTGCTAAAGCCTACATGGTGCTCTTGGCTGCTCGAAGCCCATGTTCAGAATGTCTGTGCTGACGAACAGCCAAACCAGCCGTCACACCTTGTTCTTCCTCAGATTGGTGCCTCCTGCACCACCTGGGATGGTCCTGACTCCCTCCCTTCACAACAAAGTATTTTGCTATTTTGCGATGGAAAGTATTTTTATATAAACCTTCAAACGAACAGGTATTTTATAACGCAATGATATTCTCCAGTTTTCCCTTTTTATATTGTAATGATATTTTTCTACCAGAAAACCTTGCCACTCCTGGCCCCGTCGTCGGATTAGGACGTGCACAGTAAGATGTCACTGTGTCTGTGTGTATAGATCGATGGGTCCATGGTGTGTGATCAGTTGTGTAAACACGATGACATAGTTCTTTCAATGCTGTGGCAAAACCAGAAGAAGTGACGAACCCGTCCAAATGTAGTACTTGGGTTGTTTTTCCGAAATAGAAAAATGTCGATACCAAGGAGAATTCTGTGGAGTCATCACCTGAAAGCTCCATAACAACCCATCTATGCGGGCGTTGAGCAAAGTACGCATTATTTTTTTCTTCACTATGCAGGTGTGCCCTGGAGACGCTGGACCAAAGCTCCATACCAACCCATCAAAGCGGCTGGAGTGATGGAGGGGAAAGAGGTGAAAAGGTGAGCATGTTCTCGCTGTAGAAAATAGATTGCATCTCTTTGATTTTCCTTTTCAGGAGCTGAACCTAACTAGTGCGCCAAGGCCGTTAGACGGCTGAGTGTGTGGTAAAATTCTGGACAAGTGTGGACATTGCGTTTGCGATTCTACTGACCATTCCGTTTCCTCACCTTACAAACTTCTCATGACTGAACATCCGGTGTCCCAACCCTACAAAAATCACAAGAAAGGATTGCTTTCAGGATAATATATCTATGCTGGTTTGAAACAAATGAGATCTCAAAGGATTCCTCGCCATAGCTGGTCTACAATTCTACATTACTCATCTACTCGTGGTAATCGTACGTAACGTAGCACTATATACCGTTTGCGCAACTCAGAGAGGCAAGACCAAGGTTAAAGATGAAGCATGGGACCATGGAATCAAGAGAAGCAGGACCGAGATCTGTTTCCGTTTTGTCTTCCGAGATGGCATCGTCTGTTTCTGTAGCTTTTTTTCATAGCCATTTTAGCCCTCTGGTAGGATTGTGCTACACATCTAGGCGATGCGACTGAGTTGACTCTGAAGATAGTACTAGGAAATTGCTAGGCATGTTCCTACAATATGGCTTGGTCTTATCGTTGGTTTGCAACTAGTGACCACTGACCATGCAACGCGGTTCATTCTTTACAAGAATCTCGATGTACTCAGTATCCTACCAGTCAAAGAAAACAAAAATATATATACTCCTAGATTTAATCACCAGGACAGTATTGGTCCGATTCATGAGAAAATAAGTAGGCGGCTTAAAGCATCTTCTCAGACGAAATTTCAAAGATCTTTCAGAAAGGTGGAAATAATGCGGTCCTATTAACCTATCATCTATGAGGCGTGCAAGATGTTTGTGTTCAGTGGGTTGTACTGCACATAGCAGCAAAGATTGCTTGTTGGTGTTTGTGTGGATCTAAATGATTAATCCAAGTTAACTAGCAAAAAAATAATGAGCAATTAATTACTGCAGCATTGTTGACATTAGGCAGCATGAATCTGGAGGATACCTAGTATGAAGTTAAATAATCCTTGTCTAAAGTGCGTCAATTACATCTCAAGTTATGGTCTGTCTCTTGTCGGCCTTAGTGTGAATGTAGAGTGAATCAAGTCGATTGGTACGAGTCATTCTGTACTTTTAGACAAGTGTGCTGAAACAGACTTGGACGAGGAGCAGCCGTGGCACCACGGCCGCATGCTGCATGCCGCTTTGATCTAGAGAAATTGCCGCAAGAGGGTGCTTTTCGATCTACTTTAAGCTCATGATCCAACTTCCATGTAAATCTCACTCCAAATTCAGGTTAATCTGCCTACTCTTTTGCTCTGTAATCTTAGGAAAGGAATCTTCTCAAACGAACGGACAGTAGAAATTTCTGTAGGAATATGTCCTATATATGCTTTCTGGTTTCTATACAGAAGTCCTTCGATTCGAGCCTGCTATTCAGCGCAGAATGTCAGAAGTGCCTATATAGTGCATATTGCAGGTACCTCACAAGCATAACAAGGACGCCAAGATAAATAGTTGGCCAGCAAGAGATGGTCGGAATAATGGTGAGCGCTTCTCCTGGCGCAATGAACTACATCCAGGGTATGCTGACCACCCTCATAGGGAAGGAGTTCGCTAAGCTGAAATACCATTGATCAATTCAGAGTTCCACCTCGGCTTAGTGCTGTCAATCAGCTCGGACACCCACACCAGCGGGTTCTGGACTAAAGGAACTATAAACTGCATCAATTCACACTGAGGGATCCAGTTATCCTTCGAAATCTCGCTGGTGACCCCGTTTCAAATTCGATGTATTAACCCCTGTTTAAGAACATCCTTCCCTTAAAAAATAGAAGGGTAACCGAGAATATACGGCCTTCCAAGAGAATATACGGCCTTCAAAGTTCTTGCGCTCAAAGAAGAAGACATTTCAAGAAACCTCCAGGCCTTTTGCGCAATGAGTGCCAATTTAAAATTTTCAAAATCCATGAAACGAGGCCCCGCATATATTGTGGAATAGTCATAGTGTCCCAAGATACACGCCATGGATTCTTATGTCCTTGTTTGCTTCCCCACCAGAAGTCTCAAATTATTAAAGTTAAGTGCTCATAGAGGCTTCTAGGTAATATGAAACACGACATTGAATAAGCAGGTATTGCTTCTGCCACTGATTTAATGACTACACCATTACTTTCTACCAACAAGATCTTCTCCACTCATCCCTAAACTTCAATCTGCAAAATGATTTTTTAGATATTCCAAGGCACCGTTCTTTGAGTTTCCACCACAACGTTGTGGGCTAAAGCATTGGGCTCTCCATTGATCACACTGAGTACTGGCACTCCACTCCCCTCAGTTTCAGTTTCACTTTTACACTACTGCATCGATTGATCTTGCATCGGAGACGATATTGACATGAAGACTAGTAGCCACCCGCCACCGCAGGCGTACCCGCTGCACGACGACGGCCTGTTATCTGAGATATTGTTCCACCTTCCCCCGGATCCATCCTCCCTAATGCATGCATCCATGATAATCACACGCTGGCACCAACTCGTCTCGGACTCGCAATTCCGCCACCGCCACAACCCTCCCCTTCTTGGCTTCTTCAAGGGGGTACGGAAATCTGGCCTTCCTGCCTACTTCGGAGGCCCCATATCATATCGCGCCCGAGCATTTTTCCTTGGAGCGCGATGGGGGAGATGTCGTTTGCAGACCGCTCGGATGCCACCACGGTGTGGTGCTCATCTTAGCCCCGAAGCATCTTAGGGTACTCATGTGGGACCCTATCACTAGTGAGCAGCACCACCTCGACATTCCCCCAGGGCTAGCGACAAATGATTGCGATGAGAGCACTGGCTGGGCCGGGGTTTGTTGCTTCGCCACAACTCTCATCGCAATCATTCGTCATTAGCCCTCGTGGAACATGGAGGCAGTGCTGATCGCTAGTGATAGGGTCCAACACGAGTACCTACAGATGCTTCGGGGCTAAGATGAGCACCACGCCGTGTTGGTATCTGAGCGGTCTGCAAACGACATCTCCCTCATCGCGCTCCAAGGAGAAGCGCTCGGGCGTGATATGATATGGGGCCTCCGAAGTAGGTAGGAAGGCCAGATTTTTGTAGCCCTCAAAGAAGCCGAGGAGGGAAGGGTTGTGACGGTGGCGAATTGCGAGTAGGAGACGAGTTGGTGCCAACATGTGCATGTCAGGGATGCATGCATTAGGGAGGATGGACTCTGGGGAAGGCCGAGCAAGATCTCAGATAACATGTAGTCGTTGTGCAGCGGGTACGCCGGTGGCAGCGGGTGGCTACTAGTCTTGATGTCACCATCATCTCCGATGCAAGTAGTGTGGAAGTGAAACTGAGGGGAGCGGAGTGCCAGTACTCAGTGTGATCAATCCAGAGGCCAATGATTTTTACCACAACGCTGTGGTGTGGACTATGCCATATGATGTGGGGAACACAAAGAACGGCGCCTTGAAATATCTAAAATTGCTTTGTAGAGCGAAGTTTAGGGATGAATGGAGAAGATCTTGTTGGCAGGAAGCAATGGTGTACTCATTAAATCAGTGGCAGAAGCAATACCTGCTTATTCAATGTCGTGTTTTAAGTTGCCTAGAGGCCTCTATGAGCACATAACTTCAATAATTTGGGACTTCTAGTGGAGGAAGCAAACAAGGACAGAGGAAGCCATTTTGGGTATCTTGGGACACTATGACTATTCCACAATACAAGTCGGGCCTCAGTTTCAGGGATTTTGAGATTTTTAAATTGGCACTCCTTGTGCAACAGGTCTGGATGATTCTTGAAATGCCTTCTTTGAGCGCAAGAATTTTGAAGGACATATATTTTCACTGGTAGAAAAAGAGGCTTCCGTCCAGCCCCATTAGTCGCGAAACTGTAGGAACCGCGACTAATGAAGTCTTTAGTCGCGGTTCGGCAGACGAACCGCGACCAAAGGCTTGGGCCAGGGCGCTCGGTGGCCAGCTGGTGCACGTGAGGGGCTTTAGTCGCGGTTGGCCAGGCCAACCGCGACTAAAGGTGCCCAAAGGCCTTTAGTCGCGGTTGGCCTGGCCAACCGCGACTAAAGCTCCTCCCCTATATATACCAGTTCAGCGCACTCACTTAGCCATTTGGTGCCACTTCTCTTCACAAGGGGGTGTAGGTTTGCTTTTGGTTCCTCTTATGCACACAAGGTGTTTGATGAAATGCCCAACAGCGTGAAACAAACATGATATGAAGTGTTGGAGCCACACTTGAGGTTCCTCCTCGATCGCGGTTAGCAACTTGAACCTTTCATGCATGTGTGTCATTGATAAAATATGCATGTGTGTTGTTCATTGTTTAATTTCTATTGTTTATAGCTAGTTACTTTAACAAATGCATGATGGTTAATTATATATTTTATATTATAATAATGCAGATGAATCGGCAATGGATGTACGGTAACCGACTCTCCCGCGAGTTCACTACGGGTTTGAAAGATTTCCTCGTAGTGGCTAATGCGAACAAGCAGAAGGGTTTTGTTATCTGTCCATGTGTTGACTGTAAGAATCAGAAGGGTTACTCTTCCTCAAGAGAAGTTCACCTGCACCTGCTTCGGCACGGTTTCATGCCAAGCTATAATTGTTGGACCAAGCATGGAGAAAGAGGGGTTATAATGGAAGAAGATGAAGAAGGGGATGATTTCATCGATGAAAGCTATCTTGCTCATTTCGGTGATACTTTCATGGAGGATGCTGAAGGTGAAGGGGAGGTGAAGGGGCAGGTGAAGGGGAAGGTGAAGGGGAAGGTGAAGGTGAAGGTGAAGAAGAGGCACGTGATGAGACCGTTGATGATCTTGGTCGGACCATTGCTGATGCACGGAGACGCTGCGAAACTGAAAAGGAGAGGGAGAATTTGGATCGCATGTTAGAGGATCACAGAAAGTCGTTGTACCCTGGATGCGATGATGGTCTGAAAAAGCTGGGCTGCACACTGGATTTGCTGAAATGGAAGGCACAGGCAGGTGTAGCTGACTCGGCATTTGAAAACTTGCTGAAAATGTTGAAGAATATGTTTCCAAAGAATAACGAGTTGCCCGCCAGTACGTACGAAGCAAAGAAGGTTGTCTGCCCTCTAGGTTTAGAGGTTCTGAAGATACATGCATGCATCAACGACTGCATCCTCTACCGCGGTGAATACGAGAATTTGAATGAATGCCCGGTATGCACTGCATTGCGTTATAAGATCAGAGGCGATGACCCTGGTGACGATGTTGAGGGCGGGAAACCCAGGAAGAGGGTTCCCGCCAAGGTGATGTGGTATGCTCCTATAATACCACGGTTGAAACGTCTGTTCAGGAACAAAGAGCATGCCAAGTTGTTGCGATGGCACAAAGAGGACCGTAAGTCGGACGGGGAGTTGAGACACACCGCAGATGGAACGCAATGGAGAAAGATCGACAGAGAGTTCAAAGATTTTGCAGCTGACGCAAGGAACATAAGATTTGGTCTAAGTACAGATGGCATGAATCCTTTTGGCGAGCAGAGCTCCAGCCATAGCACCTGGCCCGTGACTCTATGCATCTACAACCTTCCTCCTTGGTTGTGCATGAAGCGGAAGTTCATTATGATGCCAGTGCTCATCCAAGGTCCGAAGCAACCCGGCAACGACATCGATGTGTACCTAAGGCCATTAGTTGATGAACTTTTACAGCTGTGGGGCAGACCTGGTGTCCGTGTGTGGGATGAGCACAAAAAAGAGGAATTTAACCTACGAGCGTTGCTTTTCGTAACCATCAACGATTGGCCTGCTCTTAGTAACCTTTCGGGACTGTCAAATAAGGGATACAATGCATGCACGCACTGCTTACATGAGACTGAAAGTGTACATTTGCCAAATTGTAAGAAGAACGTGTACCTTGGGCATCGTCGATTTCTTCCGAAAATTCATCCAGTAAGAAAGAAAGGCAAGCATTACAACGGCAAGGCAGATCACCGGCCGAAGCCTGCGGAACGCACTGGTGCTGAGGTATTTGATATGGTCAAGGATTTGAAAGTCATCTTTGGAAAGGGTCCTGGCGGACAATCAGTTCCGAAGGGAGCTGACGGGCACGCAGCCATGTGGAAGAAGAAATCTATATTCTGGGAGCTAGAATATTGGAAAGTCCTAGAAGTCCGCTCTGCAATCGACGTGATGCACGTTACGAAGAATATTTGCGTGAACCTCCTAAGCTTCTTGGGCGTGTATGGGAAGACAAATGATACAAAGGAAGCACGGCAGGACCAGCAACGTTTGAAAGACCCTGATGACCGGCATCCGGAATGGTTTCAAGGTCGTGCCAGCTACGCTCTGACCAAAGAAGAGAAGGTCATCTTTTTTGAATGCCTGAGCAGTATGAAGGTCCCGTCTGGATTCTCGTCCAATATAAAGGGAATAATAAACATGGCGGAGAAAAAGTTCCAAAACCTGAAGTCTCACGACTGCCACGTGATTATGACGCAATTGCTTCCGATTGCTTTGAGGGGGCTCCTGCCGGAAAATGTTCGAGTAGCCATTGTGAAGCTATGTGCATTCCTCAATGCAATCTCTCAGAAGGTAATCAATCCAGAAGATCTACCACGGTTACAGAACGATGTGATCCAATGTCTTGTCAGTTTCGAGTTGGTGTTCCCGCCATCCTTCTTCAATATTATGACGCACCTCTTGGTTCACCTAGTCGAAGAGATTTTCATTCTCGGTCCTGTATTTCTACACAATATGTTCCCCTTCGAGAGGTTCATGGGAGTATTAAAGAAATATGTTCGTAACCGTGCTAGGCCAGAAGGAAGCATCGCCAAGGGCTATGGAAATGAGGAGGTAATTGAGTTTTGTGTTGACTTTGTTCCTGACCTTAAGCCGATTGGTCTTCCTCGATCGCGGCACGAGGGGAGACTAAGTGGAAAAGGCACGATCGGAAGGAAATCAACGACATGTATGGACGGCCATTCTCTGACTGAAGCACACCACACTGTACTGACCAATTCCAGCTTGGTGGCTCCGTACTTTGAGAAACACAAGAATATTTTACGCTCGGACAACCCGGGGAAGCCTGAATCCTGGATTAGGAAGGCCCACATGGAGACTTTCGGCAGTTGGTTGAGAAAACATTTAATGAATGACAATGATGTTGTAAATCAGCTGTACATGTTGGCCAAGACACCATCTTCGACTATAACGACTTTCCAAGGGTACGAGATAAATGGGAATACATTTTACACGATCGCCCAAGATAAAAAGAGCACCAACCAAAACAGTGGTGTCCGCTTTGATGCAGCAACCGAGAATGGGCAAAAGGTCACATATTATGGTTACATAGAGGAGATATGGGAACTTGACTATGGACCCTCCTTTAAGGTCCCTTTGTTCCGGTGCAAATGGTTCAAGCTAACAGGAGGTGGGGTAAAGGTGGACCAGCAATACGGAATGACAATGGTGGATTTCAACAATCTTGGTTACCTTGACGAACCATTCGTCCTAGCGAAAGATGTCGCTCAGGTTTTCTATGTGAAGGACATGAGTAGCAAACCGAGGAAACGGAAAGATAAGAAAACGATCAGTACATCATGCGATGATCCAAAGCGCCACATTGTTCTTTCAGGGAAAAGAAACATCGTGGGAGTGGAGGACAAGACAGACATGTCAGAAGATTATAATATGTTTGCTGAAATTCCGCCCTTCAAAGTGAACACCGACCCAAGCATTAAGTTAAATGATGAGGATGCTCCATGGATACGGCACAATCGTAAGCAAGCAGGGACACAAGGGAAGAAATGATGTGTAATAATTTATTGTACCAAACTTTGTTGAATGGATCATGTGAATTATATTACCCGTGATGCGTTTGGTGTCCATTTTCGAATGATTCGAGATACCACTGATGATACATGAAATTTGGAGTGATTTAGTCATACTCCTGCCTAGGCGTATAAAATTTTGAATTAAATTAGTTTTATTTTTCTGAATTTTTTGATATATTATTTGTATTTTTAACATTTTGAATTGAATTAGTTTTATTTTCCTTAATTTTTTGATATATTATTTGTATTTTTAGAATTTTGAATTGAATTAGTTTTATTTTTCTGAATTTTTTGATATAATATTTGTGTTTTTAACATATTGAATTGAATTAGTTTTATTTTTCTGAATTTTTTGATATATTATTTGTGTTTTTAACATATTGAATTGAATTAGTTTTATTTTTCTGAATTTTTTGATATATTATTTGTGTTTTTAACATATTGAATTGAATTAGTTTTATTTTTCTGAATTTTTTGATATATTATTTGTATTTTTAACATTTTGAATTGAATTAGTTTTATTTTTCTTAATTTTTTGATATATTATTTGTATTTTTAGAATTTTGAATTGAATTAGTTTTATTTTTCTGAATTTTTTGATATAATATTTGTGTTTTTAACATATTGAATTGAATTAGTTTTATTTTTCTGAATTTTTCGATATATTATTTGTATTTTTAAAATTTTGAAAAAGAAAAAGTTTTTTAAGAATACCTTTAGTCGCGGCGGTTGGCCTGCCCAACCGCGACTAAAGGTCGTTGCGCGCGGGAACAAAAACCCGCCAAAAAAGCCCTTTAGTCGCGGGTCTCCTCCCCAACCGCGACTAAAGGTTACCCTTTAGTCGCGGGTCGCCTCCCCAACCGCGACTAAAGGTACCCTTTAGTCGCGGGTCGCCTCCCCAACCGCGACTAAAGGGGGGGGCTATAAATACAAGCGCCCGAACCCCTTCTCGTCTTCTCCGAATCAACACCGCCGCCGTCGCCCTCGCCCTCGACGCCGCCCGCCGTCGCCCTCGCCCTCGACGCCGCCCGCCGTCGCCCTCGCCCTCGACGCCGCCCGCCGTCGCCCGCCGCCCCCTCTCGCCCACGTACGGCGCCCGCCGCCCCCTCTCGCCCTCGTACGCCGCCCGCCGGCCTCCCTCGCCCACCGCGCCGCCTCTCGCCCGCCCTCAACGCCGCCGGCCGGCCTCGCTGCCCTCAACGCCGCCGGCCGGCCTCACCGCCCTCAACGCCGCCCCCCAATCCACCTCGGGCCGGCCTCGCCGCCCTCAACGCTGCTCTACAGAGAGCGATCGAGATCGTGGAGAGAGAGAGAGAATTTTTTTTTGTTCTTTTTAATTTTAACTAGTTAATTAGTTTAACAAAAACGGTAAAATAACTTAAAACTTGATAATTAACAAAAAAACCGTAAAATTTGATAATTAACAAAAAAACGTATATACGGAGAGGGGGCGGCGATGCGCGCGGTGTTTTTTTTAGGGATCGAGAGGGGACGGCGAGGGTTATAAATGTGTGTTGTCCTCGCCTCCCTCTCCGTGACGCCGTCGTCTGCCGCCCCGTCTCGCGCTCTACCGCGACACCCTCTCCCACCCCTTCCTCGCCTCCCTCTCCGTGACGCCGTCGTCTGCCGCCCCGTCTCGCGCTCTACCGCGACACCCTCTCCCACCCCTTCCTCGCCCCCTCCTTTTGCCACCGCCCTTTCGCCACCGCCACCGCCACCGCCCCCCTTCTTCACTTAATTAATTTGTTTTTACTACATGTTTTCAGGACTGACATAATGGCGGACGATAGAGCTGACCCGATTATGGACAACTATGATCCGGACGGTGAAGCACATATGTTCGGCATCATAAACGGCGATATTCTATATGTGCCGACCGGACAAGAAGAAGATGATATCTCTTCTTATCTGAACCTTGACGGTGAAGATGAAGGGCGCCGTCAGCAAGATGATGCCGAACAAACGTCGATAAACGACGATCTTCAAATGGAAGTAGCAACCACCTCCGGCGTCGAGGTATATATATATATACATTGAGCCTCTGGTGATACAAACTAACTGATTTGAATAAATATGTGTGGACTAACGCGCGCGACTCTCTTTCTTATTTTAGCCCTCGGCCGGATCGTCGAAACAATCAAGTACGTCGTCAAAGCGTGGCGCAACCAAAACGATGAAACAAGGAGAAACATGCACCATCGAGGTTGTCGACAGTGCAACCGGCAGGCCGCTGGAGCCCCGCAAGAACGCCACCAAGTTTGTCAACCAATGCGGAGCCATTGTTAGAGACAACGTCTCGATCACCGTCCAGGAGTGGAATAAGCCAAAGAAGGCACGAATTGCTGGTTTCACTTTTGTCGATAAGAGAACAAAAAAAGATTGCTTCAAAAAGCTTATGGAACATTTCGTTCTACCTCCGGAATACAACAAATTCGATGAGGAGGGTAACAAGATTGAGGAAAACAAGGAGAGGAGGAGGCTAGTCAAACAGTTCGCTCTTCATAAGATGGCCGACGCATTCCGGAAATTCAAGCAAAATCTAGCCCATGACTTTGTCAAGCAGAACAAGACTCCGGATTTCAAAGGACAATATGAGAAACTGAAACATGATTGGCCAGAATTTGTGAAGCAAAAGAAATCGGAGCAGTTCATTCAAATATCGAAAAAAATAAGGAAAATGCGGCTAAGAAGGAGTACAATCATATTATGGGGCCAGGAGGGTATCGCCTTTGGGAGCCTAGGTGGGAGAAGATGGAGAACGAGCTGAGGGCGCGAGGAATCCGTCCAGGTACGGAGGGATGGGACCCAAGGGCCAAAAGCTGGTGGTACGGGCATGGGGGAACGCTGAACCCGGAGACAGGGGACTGTGTTTACCGGGGCAAAATAATTAAACCCACCCAAGCCCTTATTGACGCAATGAGGGATGCTCAAGAGGGGAAGATCAAGTTCAACAGAGAGAACGACGCGCTGACAAAAGCCCTCGGGAATCCTGAACACGGAGGACGTGTACGAGGCATGGGGCACATTCCGTGGAAAATAGGGTTCCCCCAGAACGATGACCCGTACGGTTACAGAAGCCGGAAGAGAAAGATGGATCGGGAAGCAGATGTTGTGGCGCGGTTGGCATCGGAAATGGATGTGATGAAGAAAACCGTGAGTGTACTAGTAGCCGAACGAGATGCAGCTCGGGCGCAGCATGAAGATCATCCAGCGGATCTCAGAAGCCAGCAGCGGAGAAGCAGTGTGGCTTCCACGGAGGCCCCACCGGCTGGTGCAGATGCACCGACGATCGAAATTACTGCACCGGAGCCTCTGGTGGTCGAAATTACTGCACCGGAGCCTCTGGTGGTCGAAATTACTGCACCGGAGCCTCCTCGCTACCCCGTGGACGATATAAAGGAGATGAAAGAATGTCATCTGTATTATCCTATCGGGAACATGTCCATGAAGGTAGCCATCGGCAGTGCTTTACCATGTTTACCTGGAGCACTCCACCACAACACCCCCATTCAAGATGGCTATGCTCGTGTCACGGTGGAGGACATAGTCCAAGGGTTTGAGGACCTGGAGATTGACATTGCTACACCTGAAGGGGAGAAAAGACTTGGAGATGTCAAGCGCCATTTCATTCTATGGCAAAAGAAGTTTATCAAGTTTCCAGGCGAGGCGCCAAGGACAACAAGTCCACCCCCCTACGGTGGTGGCGGTTCACCTACACCTCCGTCACGTCAGCCGACGCCCCCCAGTCCACAACGTCCGGCGGGTGATCAGACGCCGCCCCCAGTCCTCGTCCGGCGGGTGATCAGACGCCGCCCCCCAATCCACCTCCGGCAAAGAAGCAGAAGCAGTCCTGGATTATTAACCCGGACCCTTATGTACCTAAGACCACAAAGGTACCGGAGCCATCATTGAAGCCTCTCCCCACAAGGCCTTGGGAACGTAGTGCCGAGGAAACTGCCGCGGCCGCGGCTGCTGATCATGAGAAATGGAAGGCGGACTGCAAGAAGAAAAGAGAGCCCGAGCCCAAGCCAGTATTTTCTGATGAGCAAAAGAAGTGGGCTAAGTCATTTTTGAGCACACCGTCCCAAGCCGCGAAGAATCTGCCTGACGACTATGCACGTGAACTTCGTAGGCAGGCACTCATGTTGAAGGAGAAGAAAGAGCGGGCGGAGAACCAGGAGAACAAAGCCTTGGAGGAGGCCGAGAAAACGGAATTAGAAAGTAAAAAAAGCGGGAAACGAGTTGCCCAGCTTGGGGAACAAAGTAAACAATCGATTGCCCCGCTTATAGTGAAAGCCGCCGGTCCGGATGACCCCGATATCATAGCAGCTGCGGCAGCACATGGATTGACTGTAACGAGTGCCAGAGAACAAGCGGCCAACTTAGGTATTACTCTTCGTGAACTGTTAGGCCTTGATGAGGCGCCAGTGAAGGAGGTAGTAATTACATATGTGAAGAATGGGCCTCTCGTCGAGCCTGCGCAGGAACAGGATCTACCTCCACAAATGAAAGGTCTGCTGAAATGGTACAAGGGTTACATAAAAAATAAAAAGGCCAAAGAATATATTTATGCGGAAGTTAGATATGAGCATCACTTCAAACATTACTATGTACAAATTCATCTGAGTGAATTGTTCCAGCTTTTCAATCTGCGCGAGCTCGACAAATCTATCATCAGTTGCTACGTTCTGTAAGTGATTTATTTCTACCCCATCTCGTTCATATTGCCTGCACTATATATATGTCCTAACTATATTGTTGTGTCCGCTATTATACATGCAGAATGAAGATTAAGGAATGCAGAGTAAGGAACATCCATGATGTTGGGTTCATTGACCCACACATCGTTAATGGATATGTGTTGGAGCATCACCCCGCCGACATGGAGGCAGACATGTGGCAGTTTCTTACAAAGCAGGAACTCAAAAGTGATATTCTATTTCCTTACCATTTTGGGTGAGTGTTTCTGTCTTGAGCACATTCTCTTTTGTTTACTCCATGCATGGTATGTGGCCAGCTAATCGATGAGTTATGCATGACGTACTGTGCATGTATCGTGTCCGCAGGTTCCACTGGATTCTGCTAGTAATTAAGGTAATTAAAGTTGACACCTCAGAATGTCTCGTCCACGACTCTCTGAATAAGGATCCAAAGCTTTGGGTCGACATGAGAAGAATGCTGCAGAAGTAATTATTTTCATTCATTTGCGCTCTATATCGATCGACCTATTTCGTTCATTTCCTAATATCAAGTAACTAATAACTCTCTTGTTCATTTAATTTTCTTTGCCTCGTAGGGTTTGGAGACGGTTCGTAGATACAAAGGTCGGTGAATTCAAAAAAGAGATAGAATTCAAAAGGGCAAAGGCTAAGAATGGTGAGGATATTCAGCCAGCGGGGACCAATCTATGTGCATACTATGTCTGTGAGATGATCCGGAGATACACCTCTGAGCGGGTTCCGAGTGATACCAATGCTCAGAGGAATAACCTCCGGATGATGCTTAGTCCAGAAGCTCGCTTCCGACCACTTCAAGAGGAACTAGCTGGATGGTTCAGGAGGGAAGTCATCCATCCTAAAGGAGAACACCATTACGAGGACGTAGAACTTTATGTGCATTAAATTATGTATGGAAACTTGTTCAAAATTGTATATGGTCATCCGATGATATTGAATATATACTGTATATTCCTCTTGAATTCTTTTTGGTTCTAATTTCAAATTTGTTTGAAATTGTACATTCATATGCATGTATGTAGTACCGTAGAATATGTGAAACTCCTTCAAAATTAAAATAAAGCACAAAAGAAATAAAACAATACAAATTAAACAGAAAACAGGTTTAAGGGGGGGGGGGCTAAAACCCTAAACCTGCGGCGGCCTTTAGTCGCGGTTGGCCAGAAGAACCGCGACTAAAGGTCCTCCGCCCCGACGGCCACCTGGCGCCCACGTGGACGGGCCTTTAGTCGCGGTTCTTAAGCAACCGCGACTAAAGGGTGGGGCCTTTAGTCGCGCCCGTTCGGTCGCGGTTGCGCAACCGCGACTAATGGCAGTTGCGAACCGCGACCAAAGGCCCTTTTTCCACCAGTGTTTCCTAGAACACCTTTCCTTGAAGCTGCGGTGGAAGTCACCCTTCTATTTTTTAAGGGAAGGATGTTCTTAAACATGGATTAATACGTCGAATTGGAAACAGGGTCACTAGCGAGATTTGGAAGGATAATTGGATACCTATAGTGAATTGATGTGGCTTATAGTTCCTTTAGTCCAGAACCCACTGGTGTGGGTGTCCGAGCTGATTGACAGCACTAAAGCAAAGTGGAACTCTGAATTGATCAATGGAATTTATTTTTTATTGTGATGCTGCTAGAATCCTTGAAATTGTTGTGTGCACTAGCAATATGAATGACTTTTTGTCATGGTATTTCGAAAAGAAGGGGCGGTTTACACATAGGTCCACATATCGCATGATTGTCACTACTAAAAACAAAGGGAAGATTGGTTGGATTAAAGGGCAAGTTCTTCAAATAATGATACCTTACACAAATATAAGGTTCATCTTGGAAAATTATGGTACCAGGGAAAGTACGGGTGTTCCCCTCGAGATTGGCTCATCAGTCTTTGACAACTGAGGACGTACGTCAACAAGAAATATGTCAGTGGTTGCACATGCACATTGGCAGACTCCTGATATCACTCATTGGTGGAGTGCACAATGACGCGGTGTGTTTGGGCATTAGTGGATCCGGAACTACATGAATGAATGATTGCAAGCAGAGAGCCCAAGGCTCGCAACTAGCTTTTCTCCATGATGGAGATATGCCACGTGAGGTCTTTGTCCGGCTGCTAGTAACGCTTTGGGCAATATGGACGGCCAGACGAAAACTTTTGCATGAAGGAATAAACCAAGGTACCATGTCCACCCACCATTTTGTTACACAATTCATTGCTGATATGGATGAGTTGAAGGAGCTGGTCTCGAAAAGGGTGATGGTTCGTATGACAGATTGATTAATAAAATCTAGAACATAATCACATCACAAAATTAATACAAATAAGTAAATATATTCTACATTGATGGCGAGAACCAGCATCGTTTGGCAATGATAATGTGGATGTGACCGTCTATCTCAATGGCAATTAGGAGATTGTGTAGGTGGCACATGCACATTTCAAGCATCTAAATTGGCTGTTGTTTCTTCCACGAGATGATCACCATGGTAAAACAAAACCAACATGAGGAGCACAACACGTCTCAATTGTCTTTTCGAAAGTTTATATCATGAATCTTCATAGCCTTTAACCGATAGTCACTACTAAGTACTAACAACAATGTTGGTAACCAGGCGCACCGAATTGTGTTCGTTACAAAAGAACAACGAACACGTTTTTTGATGTGTGATTACTTGGATACATATCGGATATGTGATATGGTGATACGCCCGATAAGGCAATTTTCTAACGAAGATACTGGATATGTTTCTATACATATATTAATTGTAAAAAAAAATATGTAAAATGAAGGAGTTTTTTATAGGAAGCGCATCTTTGTATTTAAGTGATGAAGTAATCCAACAAATTCTCTAGGAACACTTGTTGCGTCCTTTCTCTTTCCCAATGTTTTACAACATCAGGACGTATCTCCACAAGGCTTATTCTCATTAGCATCCGACGGAAGAACAAGAGCAGCAGCCAATACATGGACTACATCCACATCCACTCTGCATGGTAAAAGGAGCATACTAGGAGAACATACTAGAACAAATTTATTTAATCCTAAACCCTAAACCTAAAACACATATGTACTGAATATCGAGAAGGAGACGAGAGATCGGAGAAGTAAAAGGAAAAGAGAAAGACATACCTCCTGCGGAGACACGGAAGTCTCTTGCCGACGGCAGGTTAGCCATTAGAGTTCAAAAGGACAGAACATTTGGGAGATGAGAGGGCTCGACGAGTCGAGGATTTATGGGGATGTGTTGAGGCTCCACAAGGGGTTTTCACGTCAAACGAAGAGTTTCCCATGTCCAAAACATATCACATCAGTATCCCACACGTATCTTTTTTAAAATCAATAAATCAAAGGATACATATCAGGGCACTGAGTATCCGGGCAGTATCTGGTTGGATACGAGGGCTTTCTGAAGTATCAGCGCAACGTACGACTTCCCCACTACAGGCGGCTCTATGGACTGATAGATTCACTATCAGATGGGTTTGCAACGTACAACTCCTCCACTACAAGCAGCTCTATGGACTGATAGATTCACTATCAGATGGGTTTCTTTTGGAGATGAAAATTTTGTAATTCTTTCATGTGGTGGTGTAGGTTCCTCTAGTGCCCCCCGCAGTGTTTTTGAGATTGTTGGACCACATGCAATAAAGTCCATAAGGAGGGAGAAGATTGCTAAATCTTCTGAGACGATTGCCTGAGCTATCGAGAAGATTGCCTGAGTATTGGAAGATTGCTAAATCTTTTGAGAAGATTGACTGAGCTATTAAGAAGATTGTCCAAGCCATTGAGAAGTATACTATATGTGTGGGAGACGACCCCTGAAAATTGCTGTGAAGAGTAATTGTTTATGTGAGCTGTTCGAGGAACAATTGACTGCAGTGAGAAGAATGAAGACGAGGAGAGGATGTAGTTCTTTCTCTAGTTTCACTTTTGTCTATTGAGTCATTGGGAAACTATACTTTTATGCGGTTGGGGTTTGTTGAGATTTAGGTCTTTGCTGTGTGGTAAATCATAAACCTGTTTCTTTGAGTGAGGTTGAGAAAAATATCTTCGTGTAGAATGATTGTCCTGGAGTCCGTGAAGATGTTCTTCAGGAATTAGTGAAAGAATCACTCGCAGTTGACTCAGCTTGAGTTGTTCCTCAAGTAAGTTGTCGCGTGAATTTGAAATACGACCGTTATGCCACATGTGGATTGACCATTAGGTGGCGCATGCTCTTATCCATTTCTCACAGTGGGATTGCTCTGGCTACTGTTCCCTGCTCCATGTGAACTGACAAGAGTTTGTAAGCAACCCATCCAACGAGGGATTTGCAAGAATCCTAAGAGAGAAAACCTAGAGCCTAAAATCAATTAAATGATTGAGCATCACGAAGAATTAGATTGATACAAAGCTTGCGCCTATTACTCTTGTGGGTTGCACACCCACTAGGCAGTTAGGCGCCGGTTCAAATAACTAAGAGTCATTGTGATTTGTGAAGGACAAGTATGTGAATGTTTGGAGGTTGCCTTAAAGAATCTTGTCTGAGTGTCAACTCATGACACCAGGGATCAAGGATGCCGTGTTTTTTTTTGGTCAGGGGCGAAATGGTTAGTTCTTCCTCCAACTACTTGAGACAATGAGACACAAGTATTTCTAAAAGTTTAGGCCGCTCTGTGGTGTAATACCCTACTTCCTACTCTTGGTTGGTTGATATATGTAATATGCTGGAGTTTAGATATGCTCGAATGAGCTCGAGGTATCTCGCGAGAGCCTTTGTGGTGCTCGGGGTTTAGTGTAAGGCAAAGGCTGCTAATCCGAGCATCCTTTCTCTTCCTACTTCTCCACCTCTTGTTTTCCCCTGGGTGTCTATCCCCTCCCTTTCTTTAGTGGTCATGTCCTCCCTTTATATAGTACAAGGGGCACCATAGTGGTTGTTTCTACATGTGTGAACACTCAAGGAGGATGGTGGGACCGCCTTGGCCGCGCTGGTCGTCTCCTGGGATGCGGAGGTGTGATTGATACTCAAGTGCTTCTGGTCGTCCTCATGATAGGCCTCCTATCTTATCGCGTGCAAGGTGGTATATTTGTACCACGTAGGCCTCGAAGACCTGCATGGTCAATGGATGATAGCCTGCAGACTCGTTTAATGTGATGGGGTTATTATGGCAGTGCTCACGCCCGTTGGTACTATATGGCGAGCGTGCTTGGCAACCGAGTGCTTAAGCAGCAAGAATATTGTGCCAGAGTTCACTGATGACTTTTTTCTCCCTGGTGATTGATCTTAACAAAGACAAATGTTGACAAAAATTTGTACGCTGTTGTGTGTCATTTTGAAGGATAAACTTCTTTTGGATGTTGTAGTCCACTTGCCCAAGTCTTTGCTCTTTATTGAGATCATCGTGGCTTTTGGCCGATGGACAGGTGGCGTGCTCGGGATACCTTGGTTCCCATTACACCGACAGTAACCAATGGGCCTTCCATTAGCTTTGCGGGCTTGAATGAGAGAAGGCCGTTTGCTGGTCGTAGGGCCTATTTTGACTAGGCCGACCCAAAAAGGCTGATTTCCCTTAGGCAGGAAACTAGAACGCCAACGTCTGACAACACTGCAGGAGCGCAGAGAGTGGAGTGATGGGTTCTTTGGTTCTTGAACAAAAGATGATAGCCACACATATGTGGCGAGGCATTAGGGCATGTTCTTTTGGTGCTTATGGCCAACTGTGGAAATAAGTTGTCCCCTCTCCAGCTTATTCTAGAAGCCTAAAAATTCAACTAATTAACGCTTGTGACCACGCTCTTTTAGTCAAGAAAGATGGCATGCTTACCCTCTCCTTTCACATATCTCCTGCCACACTCCATCTCTTTCACCGTCTCACATCACCCACTCCTTTCCTCCTCTCTGACCTCTTGCCTCCATTCTTTGCCCGTCGCCATGTACCCTCCCGACAGCAGCAGCAGAAGAAAGGCGCCGAGAAAAGGAAAGACGACGCCGGCAGCAAGGGCATCTTGAAGAAGCCTAGAAGCATGGAGGACGCGTCCAAAAATGGGCTCGAGTCGCATGAGCAGGCTGCTCGTTTCGCCTCTGGCGACGGCACGACCACTCCATTGTTGAAGTGGGTAAAAAAGACTACATCCAAGGGCGCGAGGCGGAGAGCCGTGTCTTCGAGAACGTAGAGGGGTGCATCCAACTAGGCCTTCCTGGTGCCTGGCTGGGACGCCGATTGGTATGCAAAAATCCTTGTCTCCTCTCCCTTCTTATGTCGACCAATTAGTTTCTCTCGTTCTTGAATGTTCACATCACTCTAATTTGGATGCTAAAGTTTGATTTGAATGTTTCTCAAAACAGGCTTTCGTCCAGCTTTATATATAAAGCACCAACGCACTACTAGGAAAAGGATTATAGATGGAATTGACACTAATGGCGCACCTGACATGTGATGCGCCACTACAATATAGCAGTGTCGCACAATGTGCAGGTGTGCCATTAGTGTGTTCACACTAATGGCGCACCAGATACATGGTGCACCACTAGTACAATTTTTTTTTTCATTTTCCCAAACATACTAATGGTGTATCATGTAGACAGTGCGCCTAATGCTTTGTATCCGCTTGATGCTACATTTGAGATAATAAAATCGCCCTTTATCGAAAAAATGTAGACAGTGCGCCGTTACTAGTTAAAACTAGTAATGGCACACTGTCCACAGGTGCGCCATTACTAAGTTTTTTCCCCCTAGCTAATGGCGCACCGTCAGTGGGTGCGCCATTAGTAATCTTCCCCCTAATTCGCCCGATTCATTCGTCCCTCCCTGCACTTCCCCCCCTCGCTCCACACCCGGCCGCTCCGACGACCCCCGCGCCCCACCTCGCCGTCTCGGGCCTCGCCGACGACCCACTGCACCGCCGCCCCACCCACTGCACCGCCGCCCGGTCTCCTCCGCCCGTAAGCCCCCCTCCTCCTCCGCCCGTCCGTCGCCTTCGGCCTCGTGCCCCACCCTCCGCCGCCCTCCTCCAGTTCGCCGTCGACGTTAGGGTTTTGGCCGCTGACGCCGACGCCGACGCCGACTGCGCTCCGACCTGCTCTCCTCCCCCTCCGACTCCCTCGTCGGCGTCTCGGTCGGGTCCTGCCCCGCTACCCCCTCCGTCTTGATGAACGACGGCGGCGGCGCCGCCGCTGACGCTGGGCTACGGACCTTCCCCACTCCGCCGCTCACGTCCCCACGACCTGCGCCCCCCGCCCCGACGGCGGCATGGCCCGGAGGCGCCGCTCATCGGCAACGACTAGGGTAAGTCCTCCTCCTTGTCTGCCTCCCGTTAACTGTATTTTATCTTCAATTCAGCAGCCTCCACGTGTGGATTTTGGGCAGTAAGATCGCCAGCCACATTAATTGTGTTTTTCTTACTTTTGGAAGCAGGTCCCCTCCTCCAAAGAGGTTGAGAGATCCTCCGTGAAGGTCACCACCCCTCCTCCTCGCCGCCCTCTCCACTACCGTCCCAGATTAGTTCCTCCTTGTAGGTAATGCCATTCTGCCTTGTCAACCTTACAAAGGAGTTCATCTCTTCGTCAAGCTTCCCGAATGATGTTTGAGGTAATGCCATTCTGCATTGTTGATGTCTACTACACAACCTTCTTCTTGTAGACGTTGTTGGGCCTCCAAGTGCAGAGGTTTGTAGGACAGTAGCAAATTTCCCTCAAGTGGATGACCTAAGGTTTATAAATCCGTAGGAGGCGTAGGATGAAGATGGTCTCTCTCAAGAAATCCTGCAACCAAATAACAAAGAGTCTCTTGTGTCCCCAACACACCCAATACAATGGTAAATTGTATAGGTGCACTAGTTCGGCGAAGAGATGGTGATACAAGTGGTATATGGATAGTAGATAATAGTTTTTGTAATCTGAAATAATAAAAACAGCAAGGTAGCAAGTGATAAAAGTGAGCGTGAATGATATTGCAATGCTAGGAAACAAGGCCTAGGGTTCATACTTTCGCTTGTGTAAGTTCCCTCAACAATACTAACATAATTGGATCACATAACTATCCCTCAACATGCAACAAAGAGTCACTCCAAAGTCACTAATAGAGGAGAACGAACGAAGAGATTATGGTAGGGTACGAAACCAACTCAAAGTTATTCTTTCCTATCAATCCATTGGGCTATTCATATAAGTGTCACAAATAGCCCTAGAGTTCGTACAAGAATAACACCTTAAGACACAAATCAACCAAAACCCTAATGTCACCTAGATACTCCAATCTCACCTCAAGTATCCGTGGGTATGATTATACGATATGCGTCACACAATCTCAGATTCATCTATTCAACCAACACAAAGGACCTCAAGAGTGCCCCAAAGTTTCTACCGGAGAATCACGATGAAAACTTGTGCCAACCCCTATGCATGGGTTCCCAATGTCACGAAACCCGCAAGTTGATCACCTTAACATACATCAAGTGGCACGTGGTATCCCATTGTCACCACAGATATCCACGGCAAGACATACATCAAGTGTTCTCAAATCTTTAAAGACTCAATCCGATAAGATTACTTCAAAGGGGAAACTCAATTCATTACAAGAGAGAAGAGGGGGAGGAGAAACATAAGATCCAACTATAATAGCAAATCTCGCGATACATCAAGATCGTATCATCTCAAGAACACGAGAGAGAGAGAGAGAGAGAGAGAGAGAGAGAGACAGAGAGAGATCAAACACATAGCTACTGGTACATACCCTCAGCCCCGAGGGAGAACTACTCCCTCCTTGTCATGGAGAGCGCCGGGATGATAAAGATGGCCACCGGAGAAGGATTGCCCCCTCCGGTAGGGTGCCGGAACGGGTCTAGATTGGTTTTTGGTGGCTACGGAGGCTTCTGGTGGTGGAACTCCCGATCTATCTTGCGTTCTAGAAGTTTTAGGGTATATGGAGTTATATAGGCAGAAGAAGGACGTCAGGGGAGCCATGGGGGCCCCATGAGGTAGGGGGCGCGCCCTAGGGGGGTGGGCGCGCCCCCACCCTCGTGGGCAGCTCCCGTATCTTCTGGCGTGGGGTCCAAGTCCATCAGGCGTGTTTCCTTCCAAAAATAACTTCTCCAGTTGATTTCGTTCCGTTTCGACTCCGTCTGATATTCCTTTTCTTCAAAACACTGAAATAGGCATAAAACAGCAAATCTGGGCTAGGCCTCCGGTTAATAGGTTAGTCCCAAAAATAATATAATAGTGCATAATAAAGCCCAATATTTCCCAAAACAGTAGATAATATAGCATGGAGCAATCAAAAATTATAGATACGTTGGAGACGTATCAAGCATCCCCAAGCTTAATTCCTGCTCGTCCTCGAGTAGGTAAATGATAAAAAAGATAATTTTTGATGTGGAATGCTAGTTGGCATAATTTCAATGTAATTCTTCTTAATTGTGGCATGAATATTCAGATCCATAAGATTCAAGACAAAAGTTTAATATTGACATAGAAACAATAATACTTCAAGCATACTAACTAAGCAATTATGTCTCTTCAAAATAACATGGCCAAAGAGAGCTATCCCTACAAAATCATATAGTCTGGCTATGCTCCATCTTCACCACACAAAGTATTTAAATCATGCACAACCCCGATGGCAAGCCAAGCAATTCTTTCATACTTTTGATGTTCTCAAACTTTTTCAATCTTCACGCAATACATGAGCGTGAGCCATGGACATAGCACTATAGGTGGAATAGAATGGTGGTTGTGGAGAAGACCAAAAGGGAGAAGATAGTCTCACATCGACTAGGCGTATCAACGGGCTATGGAGATGCCCATCAATAGATATCAATGTGAGTGAGTAGGGATTGCCATGCAATGGATGCACTAGAGCTATAAATGTATGAAATCTCAACAAAAGAAACTAGTGGGTGTGCATCCAACTCGCTTGCTCACGAAGACCTAGGGCATTTTGAGGAAGCCCATCATTGGAATATACAATCCAAGTTCTATAATGAAATATTCCCACTAGTATATGAAAGTGACAACATATGAGACTCACTATATGAAGAACATGGTGCTACTTTGAAGCACAAGTGTGGTAAAAGAATAGTAGCATTGTCCCTTTTTTGGCCTTTTTTTATTTGGCCTTCCTTTTTTTATTTGGCCTTTCTTTTTTTATTTGGCCTTTCTTTTTTTCTTTTTTTGGGACAATGCTCTATTGAATGATGATCATCTGTCACAGCCCTAGAGTACCTGAGTGAAATAGTTGCATCTACACTCATGCATCATGTCTAAAATTTCTGAAAGTTGAATTGAGGTTAGTTGAAACCCTCAGAAATCACTTCAGAAATAATCAACATTAAAATCATTTCAAAGAAGTCCAAGAAAATGTTCCTCCCAGTCTCTGAAAATATTGGCAAGAGGTAAAACTCAAAACAATATTTTTGGAATCTCAGAGATATTTATTTTGGTCCTTTGAATTAAATCAATAACATATTTGAGTTGAATTTATTTTTGTTATATAAGAAATAAAGTTCAAGTATTTTTGTAAGTTTGCATGTGACCTTGGACTAGCTCTCTTAGCTCACATAAAAATTTATAGGAAGTTTTAAAATGGTTTGGTTTGTAAATCAAATCAAAACAAAGAAAGAAAAATAGAAAACAGAAACAAATAAAAAAGGAAGTAGAGACTTACCTAAGGCCACTTACCTGGTGGCCTAGCAGTTCGGCCCAGCCCACCAGGGGCATACCTGTCTTCAACCTCTGCCTACTGGCAGAGGCGAGGCCGAGCACGGCGCCCGCGTGGGCCGGCACGCAGCTGCCTGCCTGGCCCTCCCTGGCCAGCGCGATGCTGGGGATCGCCACCCTGTGGCCATCTGGAACCCGCTGACCCCCCTCGCCCTCTCTCTCCCTCTCACTCCCTCGCTCTCCCCCTCATGGCCGAAGCCGCAAAGTCCACCGCCAAGAACCACCGCGGCCAGCCACTCCCTCGCTCCATCTCCGCCTCCCCGAGCACCGTAACATCTCCAGCTTCATCCTCGACGAGCCAAGCCTCGCCGGACGCCCTGTAGCGCCGGCGCCATCGTCTTCTTCTTCCACGGGCACCGAAGGCCGTCGTCGTCAATTCGCCAGAACCCGTACTTCCCCGGCCTCTCCAGCAGCACCAAACGACCCGTGGTGAGCCGCTGACCCGTTCCCCCTTGCCCCGTTATCCCTCGCGTCTTCTAGCTGCTGCCCTGCAAGTTCCCGCGCCGTCGTCCGCCATGGCCGGCAAGTTCCGCACTCCCAAGATTCCCCGCTTGCAGCCGAGCATACCAATGCACTCAGTGCGTTTGCAGGAACCCAAAACATCTAACCACTGCTCCTATCGTGCTTTGTGGCGTCGTTCGGTCGATGCCCGAACTCCGGCCGCCGCACTAGTCGACGCCGCCGTCGTTTTGGTCCATGCAGGCTCGAACCGACGGCACCGATGGACGCGCACGAGCGCCAGCATCACGCAGGTGGTATCCGCCGGCCATTTGGTCGCCGGAGCAAGAAACCCGATCCGCTGCTGTGTGACTCCGCCGCGTTTCTGGTCGCCGCCGGCGTAGCTCCGGTGACGCTGACGTGGTTTAGGCTAATCCCGGGTTAGTTAGCCACTAACCACTAACCATGCTGACGTGGTTTAGGCTAATCCCGTGGTTTAGGCCCCACCATTTAATTAACCATAGGGTTATTCCCTTTTTAATTTAAGCTAATGCCCGTGACCCCACCTGTCAGTTTGACCTTGCCACCTCAGCATTGACCTAGCCCCACTGGTCAGCCTCTGCTGCTCACGCTGTTACACTGACATGCGGGGCCCACAGTCAGGTTTGACCCTGGTCAGCCACGGTTGAACTAATGATGTCATGTCGCTGTCATGCTGACGTAGAAATGATTTTCTGGATTAAAATAATTCAGGAATTCCAGAAAATAGCCAAAACTTCTAAAATTCATAGTAATTCAACCGTAACTCCAAATCAAACAAATTATATATGAAAAATGATCAGAAAAATCTAATCTATCCATCTGTACCGGTTTCATGCATGTTTAAACAACTTAACCTTGCTGTTTAGATCAAAACATGATAATGCACTTTATAAGTTCTTAGTTTGAATTTGAATTTGAACCTTTGGTTCAAATCAACTCAAACCCTTCTGTTCTTAGCTGCATTAGCTCAAATCACAGCATGTTGACATGTCATGATCATGCATCATATTGTGCATTGCATTGATTGTGTTCTTTCTGTGTTTGCCAGTGGTTGTTCCCCCTCGGTAGACGATGTTTCCGGCGATGAGATCGATGACACCGATGAAGAACTATACTATCTTCAAAAGTGCCAGGCAAGCAAAACCCGCTTGTTCATTCCGATACAATTCCACTCTCTCGCTCTTGCTCTCTTTTACTGCATTAGGACAACAATGATTCAACTGTTACATGTTGCGGTAGTGGAACCCCTTTCCTCTGCATGACCTGTCATTGCCACAGTAAATAGATGAAACCCACTAGCATGAGTAGGAGTTGTTTGAGCCTTGATGTGCCTACTCATTCATGCTTGTTTGTCATGCCTGCTACTGCTTAGAGTTGAGTCAGGTCTGATTCATCGGGGATGAATCGGAGGTGTGTGGACATGCCCTACTGGTGAGAGCTAAGTGTGTGAACATGATTTGGTAAAGGTAGCGGTGACAGGACAAGTAGGAGTACATGGTGGGTTGTCTCATTGAAACCGTTCTCAGGAACTGAGTTTTGTGTTTGTGATCCATGAACAGCTACTACCACTCATTGGGCCCGAAACCAATGGACCCTCTCGACTTATTAACTACCCGTGCCCTCTTTCCAGGAGTTGCAACTAGTTTTTGGTGTTTGTAGGTATGTGTTGGCGACCGTGCGTAGCGCTGACCCTAGGGGTGGGCTATGATGTGGTAGATACACCGTGGCAAGGTGTACCGGGCACCCGTTTGGTGTCTCGGGAACCCTGCACACATCGTTTGGGGCTATGAGCGAAACTCCGGCCGGATCTCCTCGCGAATGGAACCCGAATAGGCGATAAACCTAGACTAGAGACTTGTGTGGTTAGTCAGGTCGTGGCCGACTCCCTCGCCAGGCTTCCGCTTGAAGGTTGCCGAGATACACGATGTGTACATGGTGGTAAGTGGCGAGAGCGTGTGTGTGAAGAAGTACACCCCTGCAGGGTTATAAATGATCTATTCGAATAGCCGTGTCTGCGGTAAAGGACTTCTGGGTTGCCTATAATAGTTCATAGACAAGTGAAAGTGGATACTCTAAAACTCGCAAGATAAGTGTGAGTGCTATGGATGGCCTTCTCGTAGGGATACGGGAGCGGATCCATAGTGGTGTATTGAATGGTGAATATGTGGACTTGTGTGCGCCACCTCAAAAGAGTTTCTTGCAGTCGTAGTTCAGGTTAGCCACTGAGTCAAAGCTAGCTTGCTGCAGTTAAACTCCACCACCCCCTTTATTGATACTAATGCATATGTAGATAGTTCTGATGTAAGTCTTGCTGGGTACATTTGTACTCACGTTTGCCTATTTTATGTTTTGCAGAGAGACGTCAGTCTCTCTAGTAGTTCCTTGTGGACTTCGGTGTTTAGCTTGATACCTCATCTACGATCTTGTGCCCTTGACAGGATCTGGTAGATAGTCGGGCTTCTTAGCCTTTTTCATTTGTAGATGTTGACTTCCGCATGTGCTTTGATTTGTATGCTATGATTGTTGGGTCATGAGACCCATGTTTTTAATATCTCGCTCCTCGGAGCCTAATGAATTAATACTTGAGTCGTAGAGTTATGTTGTGATGCCATGTTGTATTTACACATATCGAGCATATTGTGTGTATGATTGAAATGCTTGGTATATGTGGGATCTGACAATCTAGTTGTTTATCCTTGGTAGCCTCTCTTATGGGGAAATGTAGTCTAGTGCTTCCATGAGCCATAGTAGTGCGCTACAGCCCAGTTCACCGGAGTCCTGCTAGCCCAGCACTACTGCTCAGGACACTTGACTGGCCGGCATGTGTTTCACTTCGTTCCTGTGTCTGTCCCTTCGGGGAAATGTCACGCGGTGACATCCGGAGTCCTGCCTAGCCTGCTACAGCCCGGATTCCCGGAGTCCTGTTAGCCCAGTGCTACAGCCCAGATTCACACGCTGCTAACCAACATGCTCGATGTGATTAATGTATGTCTGTCCCCATAGGTTGGTGCCGCTTTGGGTTCAAGACTAGCCATGTCGGCCCGGGTTCTCTGTTATATGAATGCTAGAGACACTATCATATACGTGAGCCAAAAGGCGCAAACGGTCCTGGGCCATGGTAAGGCGACACCCGTGGGAATATCGTGCGTGAGGCCACAAAGTGATATGAGGTGTTACCGGCTAGATCGATGTGACTTGGAATCGGGGTCCTGACAGCTTTGGTATCAGAGCCTGACTGCCTGTAGGATTGCCAAGCCAAACCGGTCGAAGTTGTGTCTAGAAATGCTTTAGTTATGTAGGGGAATTGATTGTGGAAGGGAACGTAAGGCTCTTTTTACTCCTTATACCTTATGCCCTTCTGATCTGAGTCAACCTCTTCTTTTCTACGGGGTTAAGAACTAGGCTTCTCTTCTATCTCGCAGGATGACGTGTTACTAAACCGTAGTTGCCTAGGATTGTTGGATTCAAGCCCAGTTCAGTTTCTACTACTTCTGTATGTTCATATCTGGCCTCAGAACCTTGATATTGAGTAGTTATGCCACCATTTTGCATGATGTCTCAAATCTTTTTGAGCATTTACAGCCGTTATGCTGTCCGAGTCATTCCAGGTCTCTAAATAGTCTGATGCATTTGCAAATCCTTTCTTTCCGTTCCTGATGTCCTTTTGGGCCAGTTCAACCACACTACTCGGTCTGTTGATGTACTCCATTGCCTTGACATATATGTTGGAGCTATTACTATGACCATAGGTGTCTTAGAGGATCACCTAGTAATCTAGCCATGTTTTGTGTTCCCGTGTGATGATTCTGGCCATTCTTCTCGAAAGCATCCCGTGATGTTATTAGCTAGTAGGTATTCTACTGCTGGTTCCTGACCCAAGATTCACTCTACTTACCTGGTGTTGATAGTGTTGCTCGTACCTTTAGGATATTAGTAACCTTTGCGACAGTCCTCGAGGTCCGTGGTATTCCCTTCTTCTAAATACCATGAACCATTAAGGCAGAAGTTCTTTGAACCAAAAGATCACCATTAGAGTAGTCCTGAGGAGTTCTCCATTCATAATTGTGATTCTGCCAGTTCTACCTTTTTGCATGGGTTATCCAGAAGAAATATGTTGAACTTATTCGACATACTAATCTATGCATCCAAAACTTAGAAAGTTATATGTTCCTTTGAGTTGTCCCCCTTCAGTTATATTCCGGCATTCATCTAGCAATTGATAGTCAAGAGTATGTGAGCATTTGTTCATCGGTGCTTATCGTTCTTGTGGTCTGTCAAGCCATTCTAGTTCAGAATCACTAAACAAACTCCAGTACCTCATCCATTTCTAGGATTGGGTCAAAGCAGCTGTAATCCGCAAATCAAATGCCAATCCAGCTTTTGATTCTGTTCTACCTTGGAGTATTACCATCTTTATATCAAGAATGTCATGGAAATTGCACACCATCCTATGAACTCTTGATACAGTGATACTTCTTGCCATCATTATTCATTCCTTGTTCCCCATGTTATCTGACAAGTGAATCGTGATGTGTGAAATCAATACTCCTAGCAACCCCATTGCTTGGTGGTTAATGGACAATAACCTCATTCTTAGCGTGTTGATTTTTGAATCATCATCCTAAGATTGATCGTGCTACCTAATCCTTATTTCTGGTGCACTCTTTGATCAATGAGTTAGGATTTTCTCAAACCCTAGCTCTGTTGATCATATTGTCTTGCCCTGAAAAGAAAGATTGCTCTCAAGATTAGAGTCATATCGGTGGTTCGTGATTTTCCGGATATCTTCACGGAAGTATCACCAGGTCATCCCCTGACCGATATGGTGAGTTCGTGATCAAGTTGGTCTTCTTGTAAGCCACCCTGAGGGAGTCCTGGATTAGGGGGTGTCCGGATGGCCGTACTATACCTTCAGCCGGACTCCTGGACTATGAAGATACAAGATTGAAGACTTCGTCCCATGTCCAGAAGGGACTTTCCTTGGCGTAGAAGGCAAGCTTGGCGATACGGATATGAAGATCTCCTACCATTGTAACCGACTTTGTGTAACCCTAACCCTCTCCGGTGCCTATATAAATCGGAGGGTTTTAGTCCATAGGACAACATACACATCAACAACCATACCATAGGCTAGCTTCTAGGGTTTAGCCCCCTCGATCTCGTGGTAGATCTACTCTTGTACTACCCATATCATCAATATTAATCAAGCAGGACGTAGGGTTTTACCTACATCGAGAGGGCCCGAACCTGGGTAAAACTTCGTGTCCCTTGCCTCTTGTTACCATCCGGTCTAGACGCACAGTTCGGGACCCCCTACCCGAGATCTGCCGGTTTTGACACCGACATTGGTGCTTTCATTGAGAGTTCCTCTGTGTCATTGCCGTCAGGCTCGATGGCTCCTACGATCATCGATAGCGATGCAGTCCAGGGTGAGACCTTCCTCCCCGGACAGATCTTCGTCTTCGGCGGCTTCGCACTGCAGGCCAATTCGCTTGGCCGTCTGGAGCAGATCAAAAGCTACGCCCCTGGCCGTCAGGTCAGATTTGGAAATTTAAACTACATGGCTGACATCCGCGGGGACTTGATCTTCGACGGATTCGAGCCACTGTCGAGCGCGCAGCACTGTCACGACGAGCATGATCTAGCTCTGCCGCCAAACAGTGCCCTGGAGGCCGCATCCGCATCAGCTCCGACCCTTAATTCGGAGCCAACTGCGCCATCGAGGATGGGTGGTTGGACGCCACCTCGGGGGCTGCGACCCCAACAGCGATTGAGCCAAGCACCAGCCCCGTACTCTGCGAGACTCGTGACTCCAAGGAGCTGGACTCCTCTCCGGACTCCAAACCCTCCGCGCCCCTGCCGATTGAATCCGATTGGGCGCCGATCATCTTTCAGCACTCGCCTTTCGGCGATATCCTGAAGTCACTAAAGTCTCTCTCTTTATCAGGAGAGCCCTGGCCGGACTACGGTCAGCAAGGTTGGGGTACGGACGATGAAGAAATTCAAAGCCCACCCACCACCCACTTTGTAGCCCCTGTCGACGACTTAACCGACATGCTCGACTTCGACTCCGAAGATATCGACGGTATGGACGCCGATGAAGGAGATGATGGAGAACCAGCGCCTACTAGGCCCTGGAAAGCCACCTCGTCATATGACATATACATGGTGGACACCCCAAAAGAGGGAGATGGCGATGGAACAGCGGAGGATGACCCCTCCAAGAAACAGTCTAAGCGCCGGCGTCAGCGGCGCCGCTCAAAATCCTGCCAAAACAAACAAGGTGATTCCAGCACGGGAGATAATAATACTCCAGAAAGCGTCGAAGAAAACCCCCTCCAGCAAGATTTAGCATAGGAGGATGGAGAAACCAGCCCTCATGAGAGAGCGGCAGACAGAGACGTCGAGGACGATAATTATACGCCTCCCTCCGAAGACGAGGCAAGCCTCGACGACGACGAATTCGTCGTGCCAGAGGATCCCGTCGAGCAAAAGCATTTTCAACGCAGGCTTATGGCCACGGCAAGAAGCCTCAAGAAAAAACAGCAACAACTTAGGGCTGATCAAGATTTGCTAGTCGACAGATGGACTGAAGTCCTTGCGGCCGAAGAGCATAAACTCGAACGCCCCTCCAAGAGCTACCCAAAGTGCAGGTTGCTACCCCGATTAGAGGAGGAAGCACTTGATGCGGCCGACCGGCCACCTCGTGGTGGCGACAGAGAGGCCTCTCGGCCCTCCACTCAAGCCGCACCTCGTACCAAGGCACGGGAATATGCGCCAGACTTACGAGACATGTTGGAGGACAAGGCAAGGCAAACAAGATCGATCTACGGATCGCGTGGGCGCCCCACGGCTCGAGACGGTAACCGTCACGCCGGCCACAAATTCGGCGGGGCCGAACACAGTAGACAAGGCTCACTGGAGCTACGTCACGATATAACCCAGTACAGAGGCGCCGCACACCCACTCTTCTTTATAGACGAAAAAATGGATCATCAAATCCCCGAGGGTTTCAAACCCGTAAACATCGAATCATATGATGGCACAACAGATCCTGCGGTATGGATCGAAGATTATCTCCATATCCACATGGCCCACGGCGATGATTTCCACGCCATCAAATACCTCCCACTCAAGCTTAAAGGACCAGCTCGGCATTGGCTTAACAGCTTGAGAACAGGATCAATCAGTTGTTGGGAGGACCTGGAAGCCGCATTCCTCGACAATTTCCAGGGCACTTATGTGCGACCCCCAGACGCCGATGACCTAAGTCACGTAATTCAGCAGCCAGAGGAATCGGCCAGGCAATTCTGTCGTGACGAGTGGCTGGCCCGGCACCTTGGACAGGAAAAGCTGAAATCTATGGCAGCACTCACGACACTCATGACCCGCTTTTGTGTGAGAGAAGACAGATGGCTTGCTCGTAGCAACAATATGACCAAGAACCATGGTAATTCGGACACCGGGGACAGTAGTGGCAGGTCGCGTCGCAACAAGCAGAAGCGCCGCATTATTGGCGACAATGCTGAGGATACGGCAGTTAATGCCGGATTCAGAGGCTCTAAATCCGGTCAGCGGAAAAAGCCATTCAAAAGGAATCCTAGGGGCCCGTCCGATTTGGACCGAATACTCGACCGCTCGTGCCAGATACATGGCACCCCCGAAAAGCCAGCCAGTCACACCAACAGGGATTGTTGAGTGTTCAAGCAGGCAGGCAAGTGAAATGCCGAAAATAAAGACAAGGGGCTGCATAGCGATGACGATGAGGAGCCCCGGCTGCCGAACAGCAGTGGACAGAAGGGTTTTCCCCCACATGTGTGGGCGGTGAACATGATATACGCAACCCATGTCCCCAAAAGGGAGCGGAAGCGTGCATTAAGGGACGTATACGCGGTAGAGCCAGTCGCCCCAAAGTTCAACCCATGGTCCTCCTGCTCGATCACCTTTGATCGAAGGGACCATCCCACTAGCATCCGTCATGGCGGATTCGCCGCATTGGTTCTAGACCCAATTATTGATGAATTTCATCTCACTAGAGTCCTTATGGACGGCGGCAGCAGCCTGAACCTGCTTTACCAGGATACAGTGCGTAAAATGGGCATAGATCCCTCGAGGATTAAGCCCACCAAAACGACCTTTAAAGGCGTAATACCAGGTGTAGAGGCCAACTGTACAGGCTCAGTCACACTTGAAGTGGTCTTCGGATCTCCGGATAATTTCCGAAGCGAGGAGTTAATCTTCGACATAGTCATGTTTCGCAGTGGCTATCACGCACTGCTCTGGCAAACCGCATCTGCTAAGTTCAATGCGGTACCGCATTATGCATACCTTAAGCTCAAGATGCCAGGCCCTCGAGGAGTAATTACGGTCAATGGGAACAGCGAACGCTCCCTCCGAATGGAGGAGCACACGGCGACCCTTGCAGCGGAAGTTCAAAGCACCTCTCCAGGCAGTTCTCCAGCCCGGACACTAAACGATCAGACACCGTCAAGCGCGCCCGGAGTAACCTACAACAAGACCGCCTGGCACGATCCCAGCAGGCATAGCAATGTGGCCCCAACCCCAACCCTCGCAAAAAGGCGACGCCAGTACTTCGCGTACATAACTACGCTCTAGAGATACCATGGGCACAGGGGGAGGGGCACCATCACGGCACGCCCAAAACACGGCTTAAACCGTACCAGGGGCTGCCGATTTTTTAATTTTCTCTTATTTCAGGACTTCATCCTTTGGAAGGCCTGTTCGGAAGTTCAATTGCCGCACAAACGATGCAAGAACCAGGGAAGCAGAGAAGCCACGCTGCACTACGGAACTCCCAGGTGGTCTCTATCACGAGCAGTATACCCGTTCCGCATACTATTCCGCAGCTTGCCCCTGGAACGGACATGTTAACTAGTCCAACCTTCCACTTATCGCATTATTTGTATCGTTCTGCTTTGATCGCAGCCCTTTTTAATAAACAATGCATAGCTTTCTTCTATTTTTGCATTACCTTTTTTTTCTTTATATATGTTCCTTAACGACATGTTGCACCTGTACACATTGGTACGGCCAAAATACGCCAGGGGCTTTAGTACCTCTCAATATGGTGTGAGAAGTCCGAACACTTTAACAAGTGCGGCACCCCGAACTTATAGCATTATATGCATCGGCTCCGAATCATGTCTTGGGTCAATAGTTGGGTTTGCCCGGCTCCTATGTTTTGGTGCCTTACGTTCCGCTATATCGGCTAAGGTAGCACTAGGAGGACCACTGCGATTGTGCCCCGGTTGAGTTGGGTCGAGCACCTCAGTGGAGAAAGCTAAAACTGACTGTCATGATGAAGCGAGAGATGGTTGCTGTTCGAGAGGGTTTTTTCGAGTCCTTAAAGACTTATGCCGCTTAGGGCGAGGAGCCGGTTCTGTCCGGCCAAGGCGTGGATAGCGCCCCGAACTCAGTCTTCCGAATACCAGGGGCTTCGCCAAAATTTAAAATTATAGAATTCTATGGCTAAGTGAGAGTGTTCACGCATTATAGTCCGATTGCCTTGTTCGTTGGGCTGAGCGCCTCCCTCGAAGGACCCAAACATGGGAAAAAGAGCGCTCATGTTTATCCCCGAACACCCCAACACTAGTGGCACAGGGGCAGAAGCCGACGACTCGCCATCTCTCAGAATTGATAAACAGCCGCACAGAAGGTAATATTTTAAATTCCAACGGCATTGCTTAGCGCATATAAACAAGTTTTCAGCGCACAGGACAAAACGAGCAAGTTTCACTCAAAAATTACATCCCTAGAACATTCATCCGCCACAAGGCGGGCACCCTTCAGAACATCCTTATAGTAATTCTCGGGCTTACGATGCTCTTTCCCCGGTGGTGGCCCGTCCTTCACAAGCTTCTCAGCATCCAGCTTGCCTCAGTGCACCTTAGCACGGGGAAGGGCCCTACGGGCACCCTCAATGCAGACGGAGTGCTTGATGACTTCGAGCCTTGGACAGGCCTGCACCAGCCGCCGCACCAGCCCGAAATAGCTCCCAGGCAGAGCCCCTCTAGGCCACAACCGAACAATAAGGCCCTTCATGGCCTGTTCGGCCACCTTGTGGAGGTCGACCAGTTGCTTCAGCTGGTCGCTCGGGGGCACGGGGTATCCAGTCTCAGCGTACTGAGACCAGAACACCTTCTCCGTCGAGCTGCCCTCCTCGGCTCAATAGAATGCGGCGGCATCGGACACACTCCGGGGAAGATCTGCGAACGCTCCTGGAGAACTCCGGATTCGGGTAAGTAACAAGTAACTCACGTTTATGTGTTTGCTTTGCATAAAGAATGCCTTACTCGCCGCTATCTTCTTCACCTCATCCAACTCCTGGAGGGTCTTCTTGGATTCGGCCTTGGCAGATTTGGCATTTTCAATAGCCACCGCGAGCTCGGACGCTTGCGTCTTCGAGTCAAGCTCCAAACTCTCATGTTTTTCCATGAGAGCCTGGAGCTCTTGCCGCACCTTGCCAACCTCGGCCTCATATTTCTCCCGCTCAGTGCGCTCCGAGGCTGCACTCTTCTCGGCCTCGACCAACGCTTGCTTAAGGGTCGCCACTTCAGACGTGGCCCCTGAAATAGCCACGATAATCCTGTCATTCTTTGCAATTGCACCTTTTTATATATATTTAAAAACATGGTATTTCTTACCTTCATTGTCCTCGAGCTGTTTCTTGGCACGCTCGAGCTCTTCCTCGGACCGCTCGAGGTTCTGCTTTAGCGCGTCCACTTCCGCAGTCAGTGCGGCGGACGCAAGCAGGCAAGCCTGCATATGCATATTGACTCATTTTTGTTAGACTCCTGCGAATTCTATTTGATCCTCTATTCTGCTTTTCTTCCCGAACGCCAAACAGAGCATCAGGGGCTACTGTCTATGCGGCACTATTATTTACACATTCTTTACTTACCTCAAAGCCTGTCAAAAGGCCAGTACAAGCTTCAGTCAGTCCACTCTTAGCGGACTGAACCTTCTGAACCACCGCACTCATAATAGTGCGGTGCTCCTTGTCGATGGAGTCGCCTTGAGGCGCCTCCAACATATTGTCTGGCGCCTCCGGTTGGAGGGGGGCCGCTGGCACGGTGGACTTGCTCCTCCTGGAAGGAGGTCCCCCGCCGGACTCTGGAACCTTTGAAGGTTCCAGAGCGGTGTCCGGCCTAGAGCCGGACTTGGAGCCCCGAGGGGTTTCATCCCCTTTACTCCTGGAGTCAGGGAGGTCGCCTTGCGGTGCCTCCAGGACCACCTCCTCCCGGCTTGGAACCTGTTGGGACAACACTTCAGTGTCGTCCGTAGGGCGGGGGGAGGAAGCCGTCGGAAGCGAGTTCACGTTCGACGAGTCCAGTGAGCTGCTCGATGACGCGTTGAGCCGGTCTTTGGGTGGGCTGCATAAACTCATTCGACATGAGGGAAAGTTGTGCAATAAACGAATACTATGAATTACTCTGGTATCCGGATACTTACGATTTGGCCAGGGGCTTGGCCCTAGGCGCCCACTCCTCTCCGCCGCCGTCAGCGTCGGTGGAGCAGTCCGGAGGAAGGGTTTTCCGCTTCTTGGACCCTTCGGCCTCCCCAGTTGGGGCGGCCTTCCTTTTCTTCCCTTCCCCCGCTGGAGGAGGAGGGTCTCTTCTTCCTCCTCGTCGTCTTCGCGGGAGGAGTGCGTCTTAGATTCGTCGGATGATGAATCCGACACCTCCGGGCGTCGGGCACTCTTTCGAGTCCCCGTGGCCTTCTTCTTGACCTTCTTCTCCGGCACCACATAGGGTGCCGGAACCAGCAGCTTCGCCAAGTGAGCATCCGCTGGGCCTTCGGGTAAAGGAGCTGGACAGTTGATCTGTCCGGAGGTCACCTGCCAATCCTGTCAAAGGTAAGGGAGTTTATATCCTGCATGGAGTCAAACTATGAAAAACTGATACCCTGTAAAAGGAAAAAACAGCTTACTGCGAGAGCATGACGCTGCGCACTGAATCCGCGATCCTTAGTAGCGGATGCGGGAGCCTCGGTGCCCTTGAAAAGCACCTTCCAGGCATCTTCGTATGTCGTGTCGAAGAGCCTTCTCAAAGTTTGGTGTCGCGCCGGGTCGAGCTCCCATAGGTTGAAAACCCGTTGTTGGCACGGGAGGATCAAGCCGATGAGCATAACCTGGACTATGTTGACAAGTTTGACCTTCTTGTCCACCAGGGTTTTGACGCATGTTTGGAGTCCGGTTAGCTCTCCTTTTTTACCCCACGACAGGCCCGTCTCTTTCTAGGACGTGAGCCGCGCTAGGGGTCCAGACCGGAACTCGGGGGGTGCGACCCATTCAGCGTCGCGAGGCTCGGTGATGTAAAACCACCCCGATTGCCACCCCTTCAGGGTCTCCACAAAAGGAGCCCTCGAGCCAGAGGACGTTGGCCATCTTGCCCACCATGGAGCCTCCACACTCCGCCTGGCTGCCACGCACCACCTTCGGCTTGACGTTGAAAGTCTTGAGCCATAGGCCGAAATGGGGGCGGATGCGGAGGAAGGCCTCGCACACGACGATAAACGCCGAGATGTTGAGGACGAAGTTTGGGGCCAGATCGTGGAAATCCAGGCCGTAGTAGAACATGAGCCCCCGGACAAATGGGTGAAGAGGGAAGCCCAGTCCCTGGAGGAAATGGGGGAGAAACACCACCCTCTCATGGGGCCTACGGGTGGGGATGAGCTGCCCCTTTTCGGGGAGCCGGTACGCGATGTCGTTAGACAGGTATCCGGCCTTCCTCAGCTTTTTGATATGTCCCTCCGTGACAGAGGAGACCATCCACTTGCCTCCCGCTCCGGACATGGCTGGAGAAGGTTGAGGCGAGGAGTGCGGACTTGGGCGCTGGAGCTCGAGTGCGCAAGAATGGATAGGCGAAGGAGGAAGAAGGCGTAGGTGAAAAGGTGGATCTTTATCCCCTTATATGGGTGGACGCAACTACATGTCCCCACCAGCCTGGTAAAACTCGCTTATCTCCAAGCGCTGTAATCGATGGCGCGGTTGGGTTACCCACGCCCGTATTGATGAGAATCCCGGAATAAGGGGACACGATATCTGCTTTAACAAGATGTGCCAAGGAAACTGCCTCGCATAATGCGCTAAGATGGGATAGTAAAACGGTCCAAATAAAAGCTTGGCCATGGTGTGATGTCACACTACGGAATACATCAGCAGATTAGATTTGTGTAAATATTATTCTCTCTATGGCAATATGTGGACACTTATTTTGCAGAGCCGGACACTATCTTTGTGTCCAAAATCTTCTATGAAGTACTTGGAGGAGGAACCCGCCTTGCAATGCCGAAGACAATCTGCGCGCCGGACTCGTCGTCATTGAAGCCTGGTTCAGGGGCTACTGAGGGACTCCTGGATTAGGGGGTGTCCGGATGGCCGGACTATACCTTCAGCCAGACTCCTGGACTATGAAGATACAAGATTGAAGACTCCGTCCCGTGTCCGAAAGGGACTTTCCTTGGCCTGGAAGGCAAGCTTGGTGATACGGATATGAAGATCTTCTACCATTGTAACCGACTTTGTGTAACCCTAACCCTCTTTGGTGCCTATATAAACCGGAGGGTTTTAGTCCGTAGGACAACATACACATCAACAACCATACCATAGGCTAGCTTCTAGGGTTTAGCCCCCTCGATCTCGTGGTAGATCTACTCTTGTACTACCCATATCATCGATATTAATCAAGCAGGACATAGGGTTTTACCTCCATCGAGAGGGCCCGAACCTGGGTAAAACTTCGTGTCCCTTGCCTCTTGTTACCATCCGGCCTAGACGCACAGTTCGGGACCCCCTACCCGAGATCTGCCGGTTTTGACACCGACATACCCTTTCTCCAAGAATCTGTGTCAGATACCCTGAGCTAGTTGGTTAAGCTAAACAACAACTTGGAGAGTTGGAAGATAAAAGCTTGTTTGACTTAGTTCATGTTAAAGGATATCTTTTGTGCGTGTGTGTGTTGAAGAAAAATGATATCTCCATTGATTGGTCCTCGTGATCAGTTGTTAGATCTATTGCCTTGTCAAGACTTTGACTTGAGTATGGGCTATCGTAAAGTCAAATCAGAACCAACGATTTTCGTAATGTTGTCTTACTCGTGGTTGATCCCTCAAGCATAAACCATTACATCTTTTGGTCTGACCAATGCTATCACCGTGTTCACATGACGGTGGAAGTCCAGTGATATGGAAAATTCTGATGAGTTGTTGTTGAGCCCGTCAGCAGCATTTTGTCTCCCCCATGATTCATGTTGAACATCAACCTAGTGTTGAAAACCTTGTAAGCAATGCCTTCGTGTTCCGTTCATGAAGCTTATGCTTGGATGAAAGAAGTGACTTTCTCCAAGTTCGCGTGCATTAGGTGTAAGTTGCCGCCATGAATTTGAGAAAGGTTTGTTTTGTTTCCCTTGGAATCATCCCAAATCGGGCATGCATACGTGCAAAGTATTCTATGGTTTGGTAGATAATTACCTCCACTCCATATGTGTTCCTAGCACACCAAGCCACTGATTGGTTTGTTCAAGGAGAAGAAGTTTCTTCTTAAGAGCTAGACTTACACAAGGACCTTGATATCGTCGTTGATGGTTCTCCCCCCCCCCAAACTCGGTAGTGTTTCGTTGTAAGACTACCAGGTGACCATGCTTGTCCAGGACAGTGTGTTCACATGCTTGTAGCAGAACCGGCTCATGTTTTGGAGCTTACTACCGTAGTTCATTCCTCGAGAGTTTCGAAACGTCATTTCATCGATTTGTGTTTCTACCTTTCTTTTTTCCAGACATGCTGTCTGAAATATCCCGATACCAACCAGATCTAAATCTCAGGCAGATATGATGGTTGGAACATTCCCAGCATTTGCATTTTGTTCCCAGCTTGCACCGCCATTGTGCCATTTTCTATGGTCTGCCTTCTCAGTAATTAATGTCTAGGATCATCTTCAAAAGTGGACTTCCCATTAGTCACATCCATTTCTAGTGATAAGCAAAAATCATCCCTTGCGTTGTATTCAACAAGGTAGTCCAGATCATCCATCCTAGTCTGGGTATGCCATCCCTTCGTATTCCGCCAAACGATTGTTGTGATTTTCCCTAGGCTGGTATGAAGAGTTTCAAAAATCTCTGAATCAAAAGTAATTCTTTTTGCCACATAAGGGAATATTTCTGCAAGTTACCTTCTTCTAAGATGTCTTGTTATGGTATCATGGAAACTCAACTCCTCGCTACATTGACAACTGTTCACCACCTTCTTAAGCATGGAATTGTTGTCTACCTAGTGAACCCTCGTCATCTGTTCCACTCCATCCCTCTAGATGTGTACTTTGTGTCTCAGCTCAAGAGATGTTCAATGTCTCATTCCGTGAGTTGACTGTGAGCTGCTCGGTCTTTAATAAGATCGATTCCTATAGAGTTATCTTGCTCTTTTGTCCTCGTGTTGGGTGAAGATCTCGCAAGCAAAGATGCCAAGATCAATATGACGCAAGGAGTTGACATCTTTAAGAAGGGCAGTTGGATCAAGAAGATTGTGTTAGTTTGTGCCCCTCTGTCTTCTTACCTCACGTCTTGAATCTCGGGACGAGATTCTTTTTTAGTCAGGGTGAGTTGTCACAGCCCTAGAGTACCTGAGTGAAATAGTTGCATCTGCACTCATGCATCATGTCTAAAATTTCTGAAAGTTGAATTGAAGTTAGTTGAAACCATCAGAAATCACTTCAGAAATAATCAACATTAAAATCTTTTCAAAGAAGTCCAAGAAATTGTTCCTCCCAGTCTCTGAAAATATTGGCAAGAGGTAAAACTCAAAACAATATTTTTGGAATCTCAGAGATATTTATTTTGGGCCTTTGAATCAAATCAATAACATATTTGAGTTGAATTTATTTCTGTTATATAAGAAATAAAGTTCAAGTATTTATGTAAGTTTGCATGTGACCTTGGACTAGCTCTCTGAGCTCACATAAAATTTTACAGGAAGTTTTAAAATGGTTTGGTTTGTAAATCAAATCAAAACAAAGAAAGAAAAAATAGAAAACAGAAACAAATAAAAAAGGAAGCAGAGACTTACCTGAGGCCACTTACCTGGTGGCCCAGCAGTTCGGCCCAGCCCACCAGGGGCATACCTGACTTCAACCTCTGCCAACTGGCAGAGGCGAGGCCGAGCACGGCGCCCGCGCAGGCCGGCACGCATCTGCCTGCCTGGCCCTCCCTGGCCAGCGCGATGCTGGGGATCGCCACCCCATGGCCGTCTGGAACCCACTGACCCCCCCCCCCTCGCCCTCTCTCTCCCTCTCACTCCCTCGCTCTCCCCCTCATGGCCGAAGCCGCCATGGCCACCGCCAAGAACCACCGCGGCCAGCCACTCCCTCGCTCCATCTCCGCCTCCCCGAGCAGCGTATCATCTCCAGCTTCATCCTTGACGAGCCAAGCCTCGCCGGACGCCCTGCAGCGCCGGCTCCATCGTCTTCTTCTTCCACGGGCACCGGAGGACGTCTTTGTCAATTTACGGGAACCCATACTTCCCCGGCCTCTCCAGCAGCACCAAATGACCCGTGGTGAGCCGCTGACCCGTTCCCCCTTGCCCCGTTGTCCCTCGCGTCTTCCAGGTGCTGTCCCGCAAGTTCCCACACCGCCGTCCGCCATGGCCGGCAAGTTCCACACTCCTGAGATTCCCCGCTTGCTGCCGAGCATACCAACACACTCAGTGCGTTTGCAGGAACCCAAAACATTCAACCGCTGCTCCTACCATGCTTTGTGGCGTCGTTCGGTCGATGCCCGAACTCCGGCCGCCGCACTAG